>NW_015664033.1:1938402-1939599 GCF_001515625.1 Sinocyclocheilus rhinocerous | reverse complement strand
CATATTTTTTAAAATACTATAATAGTATATATTGCTATTACAGCTATTACCACACATTTTCTTTGGAAGAGAAAATATTTAACATAACTAAACTAAGATTAATATTTAATAGAAAATTTTATATATTACATTTAAAATAAATATTAAATAACAAATATATTATTTAAAACGTAAAATTGTAAACAATACATTGACAACAATAATTATTTTTAACTATTTTAACATTTTATTTATTTTATTTTATGTATTATTATTGAATATACATTTAAAATGTGGAAAATCAAAAATGTAAAATCTGAAATTTAAATGAATAAAACAGACACATTTATATTTTTTGGTCTTGAGGCCAGAAAAAAAATCCTTACTGTTGAGCTCTGACCTACCTTCCATTTATTAAAAAGGAAACAGCAGTTAAGCGATTCTATGTGATTTTGATACGAATACACACTTAATTTATTCTTAAAGATAATTTAGTCTCAACTATCTAATGGCACCATCAGTTTTAAAGTGTTTAATGGACGTATTGAAGTTACTCACCTGATCCCAGCTAATCTCTTTCAGCTCCTTGTGTGCGGAGGTGATAGCATGATAGGAGAGAGGTGAGGAAGAGGAGATAAGGAACGCAGCAGAGGGGCAGCAGGAAAGACACATAGATGGACAGGAAGAGGAAAGAAGAATGAAGAGGGAAAGCAGGAAGAGAGGTACCACCATTTTCAGCTGCCCACGCAGCTCTTTCTTGGTCAGATGGTCCAACATGCGGGCTTCCACCAGTGACTCCATGAAGTCGCTTCTGTACTGGGGCAAACCCAGACTGGGCAGCCAATCATTGCCCACCCACTCATGGTTCATATCTCCATAAGCCAGGATCTACCACAAAAGAGGGCCAAAAAACATGCTTTCTATCACAACTGTATTCCAGTTCATTCATTACAATGTGTATTTGATGCTTACAAATCCAAATTTTAGGGCTTAAAAATAAAGTTCTGGGCCAGTCACTTGCCTTATTGGATCAGCATTATATCTTCCTTTTTTTATCATAAGTTCATACATTTTTATGCCTAGCATAAAACAGTGTTGTTATTGTTAACTAAAGCTAAAACTAAAAATATTAAAATCATTTTGCGTAATTGAAATAAAGGCGACAATATAAAAACTATTTTAGAAATGCTGCCTTTTAGTTAGTAAAACTATATATAT
>NW_015664033.1:1918798-1937928 GCF_001515625.1 Sinocyclocheilus rhinocerous | reverse complement strand
CATATTTTTTAAAATACTATAATAGTATATATTGCTATTACAGCTATTACCACACATTTTCTTTGGAAGAGAAAATATTTAACATAACTAAACTAAGATTAATATTTAATAGAAAATTTTATATATTACATTTAAAATAAATATTAAATAACAAATATATTATTTAAAACGTAAAATTGTAAACAATACATTGACAACAATAATTATTTTTAACTATTTTAACATTTTATTTATTTTATTTTATGTATTATTATTGAATATACATTTAAAATGTGGAAAATCAAAAATGTAAAATCTGAAATTTAAATGAATAAAACAGACACATTTATATTTTTTGGTCTTGAGGCCAGAAAAAAAATCCTTACTGTTGAGCTCTGACCTACCTTCCATTTATTAAAAAGGAAACAGCAGTTAAGCGATTCTATGTGATTTTGATACGAATACACACTTAATTTATTCTTAAAGATAATTTAGTCTCAACTATCTAATGGCACCATCAGTTTTAAAGTGTTTAATGGACGTATTGAAGTTACTCACCTGATCCCAGCTAATCTCTTTCAGCTCCTTGTGTGCGGAGGTGATAGCATGATAGGAGAGAGGTGAGGAAGAGGAGATAAGGAACGCAGCAGAGGGGCAGCAGGAAAGACACATAGATGGACAGGAAGAGGAAAGAAGAATGAAGAGGGAAAGCAGGAAGAGAGGTACAAAGGGAGGAACAGTTTGTTAGTGACCGGGTCATTAGTTGGAAGTAGTTCACACTGAAACAGAAAAAAGAGGGAAAGTTGAGGATGTTCAACGCTACAGCCTAGCCGGACACACAGAGAGGGAGAGAGAAAGAGAGAGACGCATCAACACATGTCCGGTCACTCCACTCTCTCCTCGTGCCGCCTCTCATACTGTGGGGGGTGGGGGGTGGGGGGGCACGACAGTCTACTTAATACAGAAGTATTCACAAAATTACTATCAGTTCCAATAAAGTATCACATCAAAAACGGTCAGAAGTGCTGTCATTGGTGGATAAGAGGTTTTGTCAATATCCATTCTTTAAATCTATTCTAGTAGTTGATGGCTTCAACACACATTATTTGGATCTGTTACATGTTCTTTTCCCAAACTAGTAATCTAGTCAGGCATCAACAAATACTGACATAACACAAAAAGTGTGGCTACTAACTGGTTTGGTTGCTGCGGTCAGGGACTCCATCTCAGCATGTGTCATCCACACGTTACTGGTTGACTGTGGTAAGAAAAGAAAACAATCAGAATTACTGTTTATTAGTATTAGGTTGGGTAGGGTGGAAATGTCTATGATCACACTGAAAATCAGGGATTCAAACTCTAATGTTTAATAAATACAACAAAGTAATTTTATGATATAAAAAGAATAAAAAATATTCATGATGCTGTACTCTTTCTAGGCCACTAATTACAAGTAAATAAAGTACATTTGTGATACTGATCATGTGACTTTTTTGATCATTCTTTAATCAAGTTGGAGAATATGAGTTCCCTTTCAGTCGGTCACTCTCGATGTCACGTCGGATTACCGACTAATTGGGATCTCTCTTAGAGAGACTAATCTACTTCGAGTGTAAACTAAACGAGCCAATGCACATTGGCATGCGATTATTGCATCCAGCTGCTGCTGATCACAGCGTGAGTATAAGTAGGCAGCAGATGCAGCGCATATTCAGCTTTTCGCTTCGGAGCCGAGCGGTTCTATCGTTCTGCTCCTGACCTTCTACGGTAGTAAAAACTACAGTCAAGCACGCTCTTCGTGGGCTCTCGTGCTGGTGGTACGGCGCTTCAGCGGCGGTGGTTTTTCCATGTCGAGTGGGTTACACACAACAGGCTGCACTACCCCCTGTGTGTGTTGCAGACGGCCATCTCCCCTGTGCGCTTCAGCACACTAAAAGAGCAATTTCCATCTAAAAGAGCTTCACGGGTGGAACGTCTTTTTAAAGACGCGTCTTTTTAAAGATGTCATACCATCCGTGTGTTTCTGGGTGCGGTCGTTACCTGGCACCGGGTGATGGTCACGATCGCTGCCTCTCGTGCCTGGGCATGAAGCACGCTGAGGTGGCTTTCGTGGATGACTCATGCTCCCAGTGCGGGGGTATGACCATCTCGGAGTTGCGGACCAGACTCCGTTACCTGCAAGGGGGCGGAGTGCCCGTGCCACTGCCTAGATCTGGGGTTCCCTCTGGTGGCAGCCGGGGGCGGTCATCCACGAAAGCCACCTCAGCGTGCTTCATGCCCAGGCACGAGAGGCAGCGATCGTGACCATCACCCGGCGCCAGGTAACGACCGCACCCAGAAACACACGGATGGTACGACATCTTTAAAAAGACGCGTTTTTAAAAAGACGTTCCACCCGTGAAGCTCTTTTAGTATGGAAATAGCTCTTTTAGCGTGCTGAAGCGCACAGGGGAGATGGCCGTCTGCAACACACACAGGGGTAGTGCAGCCTGTTGTGTGCAACCCACTCGACACGGGAAACCACCACCGCTGAAGCGCCGTACCGCCAACACGAAGAGCTCTCCAAGAGCGCGCTGAACTCGTTCAGTCTTCTTCTCTCAGTAGAGTAGTCAGGAGCAGAACGATGTGATCGCTCGGCTCCGAAGCGAAAAGCTGAATATGCGCTGCATCTGCTGCCTACTTATACTCACGCTGTGATCAGCAGCAGCTGGATGCAATAATCGCATGCCAATGTGCATTGGCTCGTTTAGTTTACACTCGAAGTAGATTGGTCTCTCTAAGCGAGATCCCAATTCGTCGGTCATCCGACGTGATGTCTCCATTCCCTCCTTCAGGGAACGAGGGTTACCATACGTAACCAAGACGTTCATACAGCTCAAATGCTGCTGTTAATAAAACAAAAATGTAAAAAAAACATTAGTGCTGTCACAATGATTAATCGCGATAAATCGCATCCAAAATTTTGTTTACATACTATATGTATGTGTACTGTGCATATTTATTATGTATATATAAACACACACACATACAGTATATATTTTGAAAATATTTACATGTATATATATTTAGATTCTTATATTTTATATTATATATAAATGTATTTAATATATAAACATAACTTATTTTTCTTAAATATATACATGCATGTGTTTGTATTTATATATACATAAATATACACAATACACACATATATTATGTGAACAAAAACTTTTATTTTGGACGCGATTAATCGTTTGACAGCACTAAAAAAAAAAATTACATTTTGACATTTACACTACCTTTCAAAAGTCTGAGGTTAGTAGTATTTTTCTTTTTTATAGAAATTAATACTTTCATTCAGCAAAGGACATATTAAACAGGAAAGACAGCAAAGATTTTTACATTGGTGTAAAAAATTGTTTCAAATAAATGTTACTATTTTTTTTACTTTTTAATATATTAAAATGAAAACAGTTATTTTAAAATGATATTTCAGAATATTACTGTTTTTTACTGTATTTTTGATGTAAATGCAGCCTTGGTGAGCATGGACTTCTTTCAAAACCATTTAAAAATCTTACTGACCCCAAACATTTGAACGGTAGTGTATGGTCATTCTTCATTTTAACTTTTCACCTAATTGTTTTGCTGATAACATAATGTGTAATAAATCTAAATTAAATAAAATGATAAACAGAGGTATTTTAATTGTGATCTCCGATTTTTGGACCCCACTGTATAATTATTAAAGAATCCTCTTCTTTTATGTCGCATTTAGCATATGTATGTGTGTGTGTGTGGTCAGGGACACCATCTCCTGAATGGCCAGTCTCAGTTTGAGGCGGTGCAGAGGGTTACTGATGCCGATCTCTGGATGGATCTCTGTGTCTGACAGGTTAGCCATGATGGCTCCACTCTTCACGTTAGCACGACAGGCTGCCACGTACCATGCCGGCATGCCCACCCACAGCTGAAAGAGACAGATAGGTGACCTTTAGGAAAGCACAAAACAAAACAAAAAAGTGCTAACAGGAAGCGCCTTTTCTTAGGACATCAAAGTTACAGAGAATGTAAGTAGACATATTTTTAAACATAATAGCACCTATCAATGTAAAACTAATCAAGCCCCTTTCTATCCATTGCAACGCTCAGATATGGAGTCATACTTCCAGCCAGGAGACAACAGTGGGTCCATCCCAAGATGCAAAGGGTAGCCCCTGTCGGCATGCCTCCTCCAACAGCTCATGCCTAAAAGAAAGGGAGAGAAGTGTATTCAGTACAAAGAATAAGATACAGAGTGAGAAGAAAGACTACACTAGACTGGTTAGAGTAAAATTACTTCTTCTTGCTGCGACGGTCCTTGTCCACCGGACCGGCCATCTTAGTGAGTCCGAGAGGATCTACAGAGCCCAGGTCATCTGAGGGGGTCGAGGCTACAGGAGGCACAGGAAGGTTAAGGGTGGCAGTTAAATGAACAAGACTGAATGAACAGTGGATATTAAACACTTTACTGACCATTAAAGGAACATTAAGATGTTGAAAACAGTTTATCCTGATGCAGTTATCAATACCGCATTGATTACCATTTTTACATTGTTATATAATAATATTTGGTAATTAATTGCATACTACAGATATCGTTTACAGGGCTTGTTTAGAAACCAGATCTGTTTCTTGAGCAGCAAATCAGCATATTAGAATGATATCTGAAGGATCATGTGACACTGAAGACTGGAGTAAAGTAAAGTAAAGAAAATTCAGTTTTGCATCACAGGAATAAATTACAACTTAATATGTGACCCTGGACCACAAAACCAGTCATAAGGGTCAATTTTTTGAAATTGAGATTTATGCATAATCTGAAAGCTGAATAAATATGTTTTCCATTGATGTTAGGATATTAAAGTTGTCCAAATGAAGTTCTTAGCAATGCATATTACTAATCAAAAATTAAGTTTTGATATAATTACAGTAGGAAATTTACAAAATATCTTCATGGAACATGATCTTTACTTAATATCCTAATGATTTTTGGCATAAAAGAAAAATCAATCATTTTGACCCATACAATGTTTTTTTGGCTATTGCTACAAATATACCCCAGTGACTTAAGACTGGTTTTGTGCTCCAGGGTCACATATATTAAAATAGAAAACAGCTATTTTAAATTGTAATAATATTTCACAATAGTACAGTGTTTACAGAATTTTTGATCAAATAAATGCAGCCTTGGCAAGCATAAGAGACTTATTTCAAAAACATGAAAACACCTTACAAAGCACAAGCTTTTAAATGCTAGTGTGCATATATAAAACATACAGTTTTTCTGTTCCAGGAGAATGAACCAAAAATAGAGATGACTCATATTGTACTACACCGATTTTTGTCTAATCAAATGCTCTCTAGAATGAGAATGTCTCTCCCACTAGCGCTAAAGGAAACAACTAGCATGTAGAAAATCATGTTGAATAAAGGTTATTTGTTATTTAAAAAGCAAATGAGCCCTTTGATATGTCCCAAGCAAACAAATGGTTTCATTAGGAACAAGTCAGCAATTTCTTAGGAGCTTTAAGGAATGTTTCCAGATAATTTAAGCATATCCCTCTGATTTTGTGCAGAGCTATTTTTTATTTTGTTGTCAAGCACTTTTTTTGTTTTTAAAGGTATAGTTCACCCAAAAATGAAAATTCTGTCATTGCTCACCCTCATGTCGTTCCAAACCCGTAAGACCTTTGTTCATCTTCAGAACACAAATTAAGATATTTTTGATGAAATCCGAGAGCTTTCTGACCCTGCATAGACAGCAATTCAACTACCACATTCAAGGCCCAGAAAGGTAGTAAGGACATCATTAAAATTCTTCTCCCCCACGAGTCACCCTCTGCCATCAAAAATATCTTAATTTATGTTCCGAAAATGAACGAAGGTCTTCCGGGTTTGGAACAACATGAGGGTGAGTAATTAATGCCAGAATTTAAATTTTTGTGTGAACTATCCCTTTAAGTATTTTTTTTTAAGTTAGACTCACCCAGAGATGCTGACTCACGTCCAGGCTGACCCATTCGGACCTTATCCTTCTTCCCAAAGAGCCGGCCTATGGAAGACTTGATGCTTTTCTTTTTGCTGGCCTTGTGGAGGGAGTCCTGGCTGCTGTTTGAGCTGCTGCCATCAGCTGAGAGACTTGAAATCCACAGAGAGAGACAAGGAAAGGTCACTTAAAAAGGCTGAAGTATGAAGGGAAAGACATTTTGTACAGTGCAATCTCAGTCCTGTGTAAAGATGGATTTAACGCACCTGCGGAACTCGCGACTGTCATCCAACATTGCACCAGGGTGAGTGTGTGTCATCCTGTCCAATCGCAGTGCACGAGGGGTGGGAGGAGGGGTGGAATCCAGAAGGGCCAGGGACCTGTCGTCATCTTTGTTGTTCTGATGGGCAGAATGGAGTCAGCTGTTTGCACGTTTATTCAGTGTGTGATAGCAATGCTTGTGAATAATCACACACACGCTCCTACCTGTCTGTCTGTCTCGCGCGCTGGGGAGTGGGGCAGGCGGGGAGTGGAGTGCCCGGAGCTGGGTGGAGAGGGCGATGCCAGGGTGGAGGATGTGAGGGATGGGGGGATGAAGCTACGGCCTGTGCTGTCCCGCCCCAGAGAGGACGGGGGCACTGGAAGGCCGTCCAGAGCCACGCTGCTGACTCTGCTCTCGATTTCTTCAGCACGAAGCTCTGTGCTCTCCTTCTCTTCCTGAATCAGCCTGAAGAAAATATGAAGGGAGGGTAAGACAACGGCTTCTGTAGGTATCATGAGGCTAAATTCAAGACTTTTTAAAAGTGTGTTCCCACCAAAAATGATATATATAAAGATAACTATACGTATAACTATATTAGCATTAACAATGGACGATACTGTTCTTTTTATTATAAGCTTGCGTTGCAGTTTTGTCATCAACCATTTTAAATGCCTGAGCTCTTTAAAGCAGGATGGATTCTGGTTGGCTGTTAAATTTTTTATTGATCATCAGCTGAAATTGAAAGTGATCCAATGATACCCTTATCCTTATAGCTATGCGGTGGACTTCCCTTTGTTCTAACGATTATTGAAACTTTATAGTTATAGTTATTGTCCTTGGTGTAAAAGGTGTAAACCTTTTCAAAGACCTCCTAAATGGGAATTGCTATCATATTTTTATTTAGCATAATTTAATTTTCCATAATTTTAAATTCCTAGGGAATACACATATGGTAGCAAATGGAAACTTACAAACTCAAGCTCTTCAATGCCACTAATAGAGCATAAAACACAAATTTACCTTAAATCTACTTAAATCCAACAAGAAATCAATCACAAGTGCTGTATTCCCTCATACAACATTAAATATTAATACAAATATGAAAAGGCTCCAATTTCAGGCCTTGAATTGAAAAAAATTTTTTTTTTAAATAAAATACTTTTTTATATTTACAAAATCCTAAGGACAGAGAGAATGAAACAAAGAGAAATAAACCAAATTTTAGGTTGGTAAATGTCCATCAATCTACTAGTTAGTTATTCAGTGCTAACTAGTCTGTTCTAAAAAAAATACACAAGTAAGAGGTTAGTCATTTTGTTTTTGTTTTTTGAAAGACATTAATACTTTTATTCAGCAAGGGTGCATTAAACCGATCAAAAGTAACAGTAAATATTTATATTTCAAATAAATGTAATTCTTTTGAATGTTAGAAGAGCCATGTTTTTTCACAAAAATTTTAAGCAGCATAGCAGCTTTGCCATCACAGGAATACATGACATTTTAAACTACATTTGAATAGATAAATACAGTATTATACATATATAAATATAATTATATTTATGTATATTTATTTATTATGTAGTGTGTAAAACGTCCAATCAGGGTCACGTAAACTCAAAACTAGCAAGGTTTTCTTAAGACTGAGTTCAAGCAATCCACCAACTACTTGATTTTGTAAATACTTTTATGCACTGAGGTTCCCTGCCATATACTCTCCTTATCGAGTGTCCTGCTCTTTCCCATTAACCTCCCTTTCTGAGCGCTCTCCATTTTAAATGTCTTTCCCATTAAGTAAAAGTTTGTTTTTTCAAGCGGTCTCAAGGTCCCTCCGTCTTCAGTAAACTCACTTAATCTCTTTGTTGATGGCCTCCAGCTGCTCCTGCAACATGATAGCGAGAGTCTGCACATCTGTCTGGCCGCTTGGTGAGAGCAGCTCCGATCCAAAGAGCGTCTCGCGATCCTCTTCATCATCAGAACACCTGTCCTCCACGCCGCCCTCGAACCCAGTGCCCAGCAAAGCTCCGTTGTCCCAGTCGCCGTACTGCACATGAGAAAGGTTACTTGTTTAAATCCATATTAAACTATTTTTATTCCTTTATTAGCAGGTTCATACAAAGATGTTCTCACTTTGCTAGCGTCCTCCCTTGCGCCGCCCCAGCGTCCACGATGAGCCCGTCTGACCACGCCTCCTGTGCCTGTGTTTCCATAATGATCTAGGTGAGTGGTGGAGCCAGCAGGAAGTGACCCACCTCCCTGGGAATACCTCAGCTCCAGAGCACTTCCTGGCAGAGACCTAATAGAGACGCAGAGGAGGCCATGGTTACAGTCAATAAAATCCAAACTGCCCCTATTTATGGTCAGTGTTTGCCCACTTTTCACAATGCAAATGATTTCTGATGGTTAAAGTCATCCTGTCCTAAGTTTTTCCCTCAATAAATATTTTATTCCACTCAGAAATAAAAATACTGATCATAAGTTTGCGGTCAGTAAGATTTTGTAATATTTTTCATAATTGTAATGTTAAAGTAAAACAGCAATATTGTGAAATATTATTAGAATTTAAAATAACTTTTCTATTTAAAATTCTATTTCTATAATTTATTCCTGTGATGGCAAAGCTGAATTTTCAGCAGCCTTTACTCCAGTCTTCAGTGTCACATGATCCTTCAGAAATAATTCTAATATGCTGATTTGATGCTTAAGAAAGATTTCTGATTATTATCAATGTTGAAAACAGTTGTGCTGCTCAATATTTTTGTGAAAACCATGATACTTTTTTCAAGGTTCTTTGGTAAAAAGAAAGTTCCAAAGAACAGACTTTATTTGAATATTAATATTTTGTAACATTATAAATAACTTTACTATCACTTTTGAATAATGTAAGTATTAATAGTATTATTAATTTCTTTTAAAAAAAACTTAATGAACCCAAACTTTGAATGTTACATACTGAAGTAAAATTGATTGTGAATGTCTTATCTTATAATGAAGCAGTCACATATTTCATGAAATTAAGATAAATGACTTAAATGAGAAGACAGCAGAAATGGTATGCATCTTACCGTGAGTAAGAGGAACCCGGTCTTCCTCTCAGCTGGTCCAGCTCTAGTTGAATCCTCTCCAGCTCTGCAATCAGTTGATCCTGGGAGGAAAAATATATTAGTATCAGATAATGGAGCCATCTGGACACAGGTCAAGTCAACAGAGCTGTATTTTCTTTTCTTTTTTTACAATAGCATTATAGCTTAAAGACAAACGTACCTTGTTCGCTAAGAGATCATCTTGGATCTTCTTCATGTTAGCGAGTTCCTCAGACAGAGCATTCTGTAACACATTACACCAGATGCTTACATATAAATTCATTCAGTTGTAAGGTTTTTTTTAATCCAAATTAATCTTGTGTGTTCCCTGGGAATCAAACTCATGAAAGTGGCGTGGTTAGTATCATGGTAGGATGGGTCACAATGGAGAAATAGCTGATCAGTCAACCAACTAGTCAGATGAGGTTGGCTAGTTTAAATTATAATAACAATCTCTTTTAGGTTTTGATATGGTTCTGCTTAAATTAGCATACTATCTGAGCGTGCCATATTTAGCTGTTAGCTAGTTTGCATGGCAATACCAGAGGGACATTAGTGGTTTGTAATTTTATGAAGCTACGAGAATACTTTTTGTGCACGAAGAAAACAAAAATAAAGTCTTTATTCAACAATTTCTTCTCTTCCGTGTCAGACTTCAATGCACATTCACGAGAGTACCTCAACACGACCAAAACTAGCCACAGCGCATCCGGGTTCTACGTCAGAACGCAGGCTCCTGCGGCTAGTTTAAAAGCAGAGGAATGCACACGCATGCGTTGTGGTACTCTTATGAACACACGACGAAGTCTGACACGGAAGAGAAGAAATTGTTGAATAAAGTTGTTTCTTTGCACACAAACAGTATTCCCGTAGCTTCATAAAATTCCGGTTGAACCGCTGATGTCACATGGACTATTTTAACAATGTCCTTACTACCTTTCTGGGCCTTGAACGTGGTAGTTGAGTTGCTGTGTATGGAGGGTCAGAAAGCTCTCGGATTTCATCAGAAATATCTTCATTTATGTTCTAAAGATGATTAAAGGTCGTACGAGTTTGGAACGACATGAGGGTGAGTAATTAATGACAGAATTTTCATTTTTGGGTGAACTATCCCTTTAATTCTTAAAAAATAATCAATAATAATAATTAGATTAGATTAGATAAAACAGTAAATAAAAATAATTATTTAAAAATATAAGTAGAAAAAATGTAGGCAATATTTTATAATTTTTCTACGATGTTCTAGACCTAAAAATCATGCTTTTGAAATTTCCTCATATTTACATGACCTTTAGATCCCTGAGCATCATATGTTTTTAAAACAGTATGTTGGGTTAAAAATAGCTTTCCTAACTGTTAAAAATGCGTCTTGAGACTTGCGCTTCTTCATTCTGTTTTTGAACACGCCTTTAGTAAATGGCCTCTTACAAGCACATCCAACTGCGCTCAGAGGAACCAGAAACAGCCTAATTATACTTCCTCGAAACTGATTAGTTAACTACAGTGGTTGTTCAGGCATCCTACAACTAGTAGATTTTGAAAATATATGGTTTGGCACATTCCTAGACCACTCCAGTCTGATGTGTTCTGTTTTCAGGAACGCGTCTTCTGTTTCTGACATTAAGCGCAAATTATGTTTCAGCCATTTATCACGGATTCTCTGATGAGAAATGCATTGAGCATGAAACACCTGCTTTTGTGCTGAAATTATGAGGGAGGACACATAGAGGAAGCCGGGAACTCCTATTAGACACAAACATAATTGAGGCAACATCTGGATTTTTGAGGTAAACATCAAAGACGTGGTGACATGTCAAGGCTATTTTTCTGTTTTCTGGATGTGCATGCAACGTTGTCAAGGAAATCAAATCTGAAATTGTGGAGGATCACACCTTCTCCTCCAGGGCAGCCATTCTCTCCTTCAGGTGCAGCTGCAGTCTCTCATTGGACTCTGACAGAAGCTTGTCCACCGTGTCAGAGAGACGCTTGTTGTGTTCGTCATTCATCCGCTCCCTCTGCCTCGCCTGAAGGAAGGGAGGGAAAAAGAGAGGGAAAAGTCACGGACAGAGAAAGATGGATGATGAATTTTGAGTATATACTTGACTAACAGTCAATAAAAGATATGTGACATTGATGAGAGATTATGCTGTGTGATTTATGCAAGAATAACACTATTTTGATTCTTATTAGTATATTTTGCTCCCACCAGATGGGGATCCGCTACAAGAAATGTGGTTGTTTCTTAGATCAGTTTCTTACAAGCTAGAAGTCAACTTTAAAAATAAATCGACTGTATAAACCACTTGTTTTTACTTTGCTTTTTTTTAGAATATAAAAATGTAAAATGCTAAAAAAAAAAAATTTTTTATTTAAAAATGTGAATGTTTTTGTCACATGTGCTCATATGTATTTATACATCTAGCTGTATAAAGCTAAATTGGTTTCAGAAGCAGCAGATGAGTTGTTTATTGTTATTTTTACCTGTATCTGAAATATACTTAAACATATTAAAATCAACATATTTAACATATTTACTTTTTTATTTCAAAAGAATTACAGGTTGCAGATGTTAGCTAATTTAGAAATTCATAATGAAACGTTTGTGAATCGAGCAAAAAATTATATTTACACTTATATCATACTCAATGTTTCTGCATTCGCATTTTAATTTTGGAATAATCAGTTTTTTAATGTGTTAAAGTCCTTGTGCATCGAGTCCGAAATTCTCATTCCAAATTTTCGCACATTATAAAAAACAAATACAACCTCACGTTGTGTCAGTCACGTTTACACACTGCCTCTGAAACTTTCATCTGTCACAAAAAAATTTGGATCGGGTAAAATTTTCTGTGTTTTTCGTATCTGTTGCAAGCATAGGTATTTGTGCGTGACGAAAATTTCGGACTCTGTGCAAGGACCTTTACTCTAAAAGTCCATTCAAAGTGAAAATACTTCACTACATTTGAGAGTAACATGCTGAACAAATGAAAAAAAACAAGAGGATGAGTCACCCTCTGTAGCTCCTGATTTTTCTCTTCAAGTTGTGCCTCCAACTGTCTCAGTCTCTCCTCAAAGTTGCCATGACGCTCCTCCGCCTAAACAACAGAGTCAGGATAAAATGCATTTGAACTTCATTTGGACCTGTTCTCAATTTGAAACGAGTTAATAGTACAGCACCTCAAACAGATCTGAACCTGACAGCACACACCTTGTTGAGTGCCGCCACCCTCTGGGCGAGCTGAGCCTCGATCTCGGGCAGCGTCTCGGCCCTCTGGAGGGTTTGCTGCAGCTTCTGTTTAGCATCGTCTAGACGCTCCTGGAGCTGCCTGTTCTTCTCTTCACTCTGAGTGACAGAACAATGAGGCCAAACAATACAGAACACCATAATGAACACATTCTCTTCAGGAAAAAATTGTGCTTTGTTTTTGATGGAGACCTGGTGAAAACACAATGGAACTTCTTTTTGTTAGAAATAAACCAAAAGAAAATAATAATGAAATACAATTTTGAACAAAAATCAGGTATTATCTATAACCAGAGATCATTTCGATATGTATGAACAGCAAAGACATGTTACGTAAAACCAACCCGTCCGGACATATCATCACAAAGCTTGGAAACAGATTCTAAATTCTTGTAGCCACAATTACAGACCTCAACCCACAAGCCTTTAAAACAACAAAATAAATTCACTTAGATTTAAATGCAAACAATAATTTAGGTGCAATAAAACTGTCATGTGGTTCCTTTGCTAAGAATGTCTAAATTTGCAGTGCATCTCTATTTACTGTAAATATATCACTATCTCCTATTGCGAGATTTGTTTAACTTAAAGATTTGACGGGAAAAGGTTTTGTACAAATATAAAAATTTGGAATGAATAGCTTTAATCAGATGCAAAAAAGAAAGAAAAAAGGTAGAAAATAAATTTCAAGAAACATTTATCTGTGATAATAAAATAAAATGTTTTTTTTTTTTATCCGTCAGAATATCAGTCAGTTTACATGTCCCTATTCATAACCAATACATTTTAATAGGTTACATAGAATTAAATAAAAATGAAGACTACCCTTCACAAGTTTTTTTTGAAAGAAATTAATACTTTTTATTTAGTAAGGATGAATTGAATTGAAGGTGACAGTAAATACTTTTACATTAGTTAAAAATAAAAGTTGTTCTTTTGAACTTTCTATTTATCAACAAATCCTGAAAAAAATGTAGCATGGTTTCCACAAAAATATTAAGCAGTACGACTGTCTTTAACACAGATTCAAAGAAAAAATATATCTGAGCCCCATAAATATATTCAAATAGAAAATACAGAATATACAGACTTTTGGTCAAATAAATTTAGCCTTGGTGAGCATAAGAGCATTTATTTTATAACCATTTAAAAATCCTACCAACACACAACATTTGAATGTTATTTCAAATTATATTTAATATAAACCTTTAAATTAAAATCATTGAATTAAGCTTTTATCTAAACACAAATATCATGTTTTTACTGTTTATGTTTTTTCCTATGAAAAATAAAATCAAAATTATTTAGCCCCGTAAACCTTGAATATATTTATGGGGGAAAAAATCATAGTTTGATGTTGTGGGTAGCAACAAAAAAAATCTAGGCCTATTTGTTGACCAATAATCTGAATATTGGATGGGCCTATAGTGGCTCTCCATGGTGGTTATAGCCCTGATACCTTGAGGTGTTAAAATGTGAAGGATTTCTTGAAAATTCATTGAAAGAAAAGTCTTGAAATGTTTTTAGATGAAACACCAACAAAACTAAATCTTCAGACGCAAATGGCGCCATACCCTGAGAATAACCCCCAGAGACTCCTGTCGATGAACACGCTGTTAAATGATCCTTCAATAGTTACACCTTTCATGTCTGTCTGTACATGATTTTTCTTTTGTACCTGTCTGTATAAAGACTCTTTGCTGGCAAGCTCGTTCTCCAGCTTGTCTTTGATGTCATGGAGAGAGGTTGCCTCCCTCTGGGCACTGAGGTACCTACAGAGAGAAACACACACGGTGAGGATCTACAGGGCGCTTGAGAAATCAAAACTGCGACTCTATCTGTGTCTTTCCAAAGTGCGGTCAAACCATGCGACAAAACAGCTGTGAGATCTGGTCTAGTTTACCTGCGCTCTAAGGTGGTGATTCTTTCCTCCATGTCCTCTCTTTGACACAGCGCCTGCAGTTGAGGGGGTGGAAAAATGTGAGATAAAAGAGAGAAAACGTCAAAAAGAATAAAAGACAACAACATATGGTTAACTGATTGCAAAGGCACAAACGTACACAAAACGATCACAATCAGACCATTCGGTAACATTATTACAGTCGGGCGTCTGTCTAGAGTGCACCGTAACTGTTTACTTCAAATGGAGCTGACTATAAACAGTTAGTGCGACGCGAAACCAAAAGAGCTGTATCGAATATTACATAATTGCTATGAGGGAGGAAGATGAGGCGATGAAAGACGAGCGTAGCGAAAAGAACGAAAGGCAACGTGTCTTGGGAAATGAGGAAAAAAAACCTTCACTCGCCATTATCGAGACTGTACTTTATGAGTGGAAGCAGATTATAAGCAAAAATCTGCTCAAGGCATCCAACGTAAATAGGACACCAAGCCAGCACGGTAGCTAGCGGCAATTCCGGAAAAGTAGCGAGTCGGTGACATGAAACGGGCACCGCTGCCGAGTAGGCAAGTCTTTGTGTTACCGCTGAAGAATACAGCGTGCTTCTATTATACAGAAAATTAGACTTCTTCCATGAGGAATGTCACATAGACAGCTGATTATTTTGTTGGCAGTTTGATTGATCTCGCTCTAGCTGACAGGCACACCCATCAACAACTAAAGCACTTTACCGGCAATTAATCACTGCATCATGGCAGGAAACCCTTCTAAATGGGAAGGGAGGCGGGATGACAGCAAAACCATGGTTGCGTGACATAGGGCCCTTGATTTTGTTTTGAAGCGCTCTCGATGAGAACTTAACCTCTGACCCACCTCTTTCACGTCCCTCTGAAGCTTCTGATTGGCTTCCTCAGATTTAGCTAATTCCCTCCTGGCGGTAGTGAGCTGCTCCTCGATCTCTCCAACCTGCGCATGGGAGACAAGGCTCAGACGTTAACATGTGCGCACGAATGCATGCAAACACAAAAACGAGCCAATGAAACTTGGATGTGTTCCAGTAGCCGTTTCTCCCTCTGTCGTTTCTTTCTTCTTCTTTTTTTGCAATTGGGGATGCTGCGTACATCCACCAGAGGGCAGCAGAATGTGACACAGTCTTTCGCTCAGCATCTCCTCTCATTCTGTATCTCTATGGCAACCATAGGAATGCCAGGCTAACTGGAACCTTCTCATCCAAAATGTGTCAGTGCTTTGAGTGTGTCATACTGTAGGTCTTCTCCCACCCCGTCTGTCCCGTATTTCCTTCCTGTGTCTGTGAAAATTATATATGTATCACACACAAACACTTATAAGCTCTGTTTCAAAACCCAACTTGCTTCTAAGGCAGTATCCTAACCATCATGAAACCTCATAAGTCACTGATTTAGACACTCCATACAGGCAGGAGCTCTGCGGTTAGCATGTCATAACACGCATGCGCTACCATTCAAATGTTTAGTGTCAATACGTTATTTAAAGAAATGTATATTTTATTCAGCAAGGTCTCAATTGACAAAAATGGTTCCACTTCAGAATAGGGAACACATATTCACTATTAAACGGATAGTTCACCCAAAAATGAAAATTCTGTCATTTATTACTCAGTTATTAAGTCGTTTTCTTTGCACACAAAAAGTATTCTCGTAGCTTCATAAAATTGCGGTTGAACCACTGATGTCACATGGACTATTTTACCGATGTCCTTACTACGCTTCACGAGTTCGCACTTACGTATAATCGGATTTAGCAAATAGTAAGCATATTTGGCGTGCTGTCTTTAAGAAGGGTTCCGAGCTCGGAATATGAAGCATGACAGATGTACAAGCCATTAAAGTCAGGAGTCAGATTTTGTACAGGAAGCTTTTTACCTTCATAATACGGATCACTTTTATTCACTCTGTTAAAACAGAGATACAAAAGATTAATAAGCAGGATCTGGTGAGTGCTGGTAGAATGTGACAGTACTCAGGATGTACAAGGGTATGATATCTGTAAAATCTGGAAAATTAGCAACTGCCCAGAAAGCCTTTAGCAACCTCCCACCAACACCCCAGCAACCATTCAGAACATTTATTTTCTTAATGCATGTTACTGGTCTTACTGTGAATGATTCATCTGTGCATTTTATTTTTTCATGATTTTTTTAAAACCTTGTAATCAAAATGTCATAACTTGCTCTTCCAGTGATATGATTTACTTGACATCTGTAACATATCCATGCTGCAGTCAATCACATTCAGTTCTGCCTCAATTCTGGAATGCAATGGCCACTTTAAATGTTTCATGTTGAAATACAACTCAGTACCCAGTAGCAAATTCAACTGAAACTGCCACTTCATGCTGACTTTAAGTTATATACATTTGTCAATTCACGAGTTACATATAATAGGATTTAGCAAATAGTAAGCATATTTGGCGTGCTGTCTTGAAGGAGGGCTCCGAGCTCAGAATATAGCCCGAACCCAGAGAACTCCCCCCATCCCTAGTATGGGATGAGAATAGTTTAAGAGTGAGGCATTGGGGTGGGGGAGGGTTTGCCGGAAAACTGTCATAGGACAGAGTTGAGTTGGCTGTGTCTATATATACATATCATACTAATTAAGTTGATCAACTAGACGAGCTTCACCTGTGCTGCATTGGTTGATTATCTGATAGTGCTCCTCCCGAAAATTGTTAATAAAACATCATTTCTGGGTTGGGGAAAGTTTCAGTTGCATTGCTGTCAATGGAGGGTCAGAAAGCTCTCAGATTTCATCAAAAATATCTTAAAGGGGTCATATGATGCGATTTCAATTTTTCCTTTCTCTTTGAAGTGATACAAGCTCTTGGTGCATAAAGAAGATCTGTAAAGTTGCAAAGACTAAAGTCTCAAATCCAAAGAGATATTCTTTATAAAAGTTAAGAGTCAGCCACGCCTACCTAAAACGGCTCGTTCTAACACGCCCCCACATGTCTACGTCACGATGTGGGAAGATTTGCATAACGCCGCCCAAATGTTCACGCAAAGAAAGAAGGCGTAACTTTTATTCTCGCTGTAGTTTTGTTGTTGCCGCCGCCATGTCGTAAAGATGCTGTGTGTTTCGTTGTGAATGCGAAACTACTTTGTTTGGTCTTTCAAAAGAGGACGATATCTGCTTCGTCATGCCTGGAGCTGATCCGTGCTGGTCGCTGAGGAAATACTACAACTTTGCGCTGTGGATCGCCGGATCAGTTTTCACCGTGGACGAAGCGGACTCCAGCCCAGAGTTGTCACATGTCCTTCCGGATGCTCCTTCATCAAAATCGCCGGCCGCGCCGTTCTCAAGCCCGCTGCTTCTGCTCACTCTAACCCTCCGGCCGTTCCTCACGCTAGCCCCCGGCCTCTGCTCACTCTAGGCCGCAGTGTGTGACGCTGTGTTTCGTTGTGAAAGCGAAACTACTTTGTTAGAACTAGAAATCAGTGGTTAAGTTGTATTTACAACACTGTTCCAGAACACTTCAACCCAAATATTCAGATGTGTGCAGCACATTTTATGGAGGACCGTTTCCTGATCCTGGGAGAGTAGACTACAATGCCGGCTGTTCTGACTCAAAGACTGTAAGTACGTCTTTTATATTTAAAGAGTTTTTATATTTAATATATTTAAAGCGAGTTTTTGGGCAGTGTAGAGTAGGGCTTGTTGTTTGTAATTTCTCCGATCACAAATGCAGACATGGTTTTATGTTTACGCGGCGCAATGCAACGCAACGCGTAAAAAGACAGTATAAGTCATTATAATCAGTAATTATGTCCCCACTGGATGCAACGAATGCCTCGTTTATAATTTACACCAAATAGACAAAATAATGTTCTTTTCAGCAGCATCATATGACCCCTTTAATTTGTGTTCTGAAGATGAACGAAGATCTTACGGGTTTGGAACGACATGAGGGTGAGTAATTAATGACAGAATTTTCATTTTTGGCTGAACTAACCCTTTAATTAAGCTGCCAATTTGCTGCTTATTAATAGTTAGGAAGGTAGTTTTTAAGTTCAGGTATTTTAAGTTCAGTTTTACGCCCCCCCGTGACGCCATCCGATGTAGTTCGTCTTCGTTATGGTACCATATACAGTTTTGGGTGTTTCATTTTTAATTTTATGAAAGCTTCAAGTGCAGTTAATTATTTGTCATGCAATACATGCAAACAGACGACGACGGATACATATTCTCCAGGAACAGGCCTCCTCTGCCCTTTCATTCGACAACATTTCATTCATGCCCCCACGACAATCTCGGAGGTACTGGATGAGAGTACAAAGTAAGGAATGGTGGGAGAGAACTGTTTTATATATATATATATATATATATATATATATAGTAAAATATAGTATTCATATAGTATTTTAGTATAGTATATGAAAAGCGCTATACAAATAAACTTGAATTGAATTGAATATATATACATATATATATACATATATATATATATACTGTATAAATGAATAATTAAATAATTTAATAATTAAAATAAAATAATACTATATATATATACGCACGTTCCTGCAGAGTTTAGATCCAACCCAAATTAAACACACCTGAACTGGAAAATCAAATCAAGGTGTGACGAGTGGGGGCGGGGCCGAGAGCCGTGGGAACGGAGCG
>NW_015664033.1:1916538-1916884 GCF_001515625.1 Sinocyclocheilus rhinocerous | reverse complement strand
TGTACCACTCACCGGTCTCGAGTCCCACGGAGGAGCTCCGGAAGGATAAAAGGAGGAGTTACGACAGTGAAAGACGAGAGAGGACCAGGCCTGGACTTTATTTTGTGTTTTGCTTCTGTTTGTGTGCGACAGTCGTCCGCGAGGGGCTGTCTCGCTGTTTTGTGTTTATTTTATTATTAAAGTATTGTTTAAATGTTCGCCGGTTCCCGCCTCCTTCTTCCTGACCTACGAACGGTGTTACATTGGTGCCGAAACCCGGGAGGAAGGAGGGACATGCTGTCAGAGAGCCCTCGCTGCTGAGGGGGATCGTGGTGCTGAGGAGATCGGGCAGCAGGAAGGAGAGGAG
>NW_015664033.1:1906419-1907005 GCF_001515625.1 Sinocyclocheilus rhinocerous | reverse complement strand
GGAGGAGTTACGACAGTGAAAGACGAGAGAGGACCAGGCATTTTGTGTTTTTTGTGTTTTGCTTCTGTTTGTGTGCGACAGTCGTCCGCGAGGGGCTGTCTCGCTGTTTTTTATTATTAATATTATTAAAGTATTGTTTAAATGTTCGCCGGTTCCCGCCTCCTTCTTCCTGACCTACGAACGGTGTTACACTGGTGCCGAAACCCGGGAGGAAGGGGACATCGGGCAGCAGGAACAAGCGGAGGGACCGCCGGTGGCTGCCCGCCTCGGTGGTGCTGGAACGATGGAAGACGAGGTGGGACGGAGAACTTGCTGCCGCGCTCCTGGGTCGAGGAGGGGTGGCTGCCGTCCGAGAGGGAGCGAAGGAGTCGGCCCCGTTCGCCAGGAGGCCGGAGCCTGCTGGAGATGCGGGGACCCGGGTCATTTTCTGGACCGGTGTCCAATGAAGGAGGCGGGAACCGGCGAACGTTTAAAGAAAACTTTAATAATAAAATAAACACAAAATAGCGCGACAGCCCCTCGCGGACAACTGTCGCGCACAAACAGAACCAAAACACAAAATAAAATCCAGGCCTGGTCCTCTCTC
>NW_015664033.1:1893188-1904966 GCF_001515625.1 Sinocyclocheilus rhinocerous | reverse complement strand
AGTGTTTACTATTGTCATTTTGCATTATTGACACTCTATTTTCCTAATTAATGCTGTTCAGTTGCTTTGACACAATCTGTATTGTTAAAAGCGCTATATAAATAAAGGTGACTTGACTATGCCACTAGTACATGACCGTTCGTTAGCATACAGAATGCATTAGTTAACCCTCATCATCTTAACATCTGGCTGGCAACTGTAGTTCCCACACCTGTTGCCAGACATTATCAAGCATCTCACGCTAGATTATTTCCAAGCCGCTGTCACATTTGAATAAGACGTGGCTGCCAGTGCATGTAATGTTCAAACGTGTCAGACTTCACAGCTTTGTCGTGAGGTTTGGTTTGTTGTGTCAGCATATACTCAGACGAGCGCTGGTGTCTGTGGTCTCTGTGTGGATGGAGGTCAGGGGTTAGCGGTCCAGGACTCCTGGACATTGCATTAAATCTGGCCAATTAACACCTGTCGGGCTGCTGCTGCCAGCACGAGTCTTAATGGTGCATTGAGGCGGTACAGCGAAGAGCTTGTGAGCGCGCTGCTCGATGTGCCGAAGACACTGCTGGGCTATTAATAGTGCCTCAATGCATAACACAGCCTGAGCCACACTCCACCACCAACAACCAGAGCTGTGTGCTCTACACATGGACATTTTCATCATATACAGTTTTGGATGTTTCACTTTTAATTTTATGAATGCGGCGAAAAGTCCTACACAACGATAATAGAGTGATTAAGGTGTGTACGTGTCTATACTGCACTTTGATAATGCGACTAAAATAGGAATACTCCACATGTCTTAATTCAATTTGTGTTTACTTCAAGTATGACTTTAGCTGGATTAAGGTAATCAAAAATCTCTGTTTACATGGTAGAGTATTGTCTTAATCATGTTAATATCGGAGTATTGTTGTCCATGTAAACATACTGAATGATTTCTGAAAGACAACATGACACTGAAGACTGGAGTAATGATGCTGAAAATTCAGCTTTGCATCACAGAAATTACTTTAAAAATATATTAAAGTAGAAAACATTATTTAAAATAACTATTAGTTTAGTAATATTTCAGAATATTACTGTTGTTACAGTATTTTTTATTTATTTTTGTGTGAGTGTGTGTGTCATTTTTTTAAAAATGCAGTCATGGTGAGCATAAAAAACTTCTATCAAAACCATTAAAAACATCGACCCCAAACTATTGAACAGTAGTGTATATAGGCAAAATAGCTAAACTAATACTATATATATATATATATCTATATATATATATACATCTGCAACTAGTGGTTCACACACTTCAGCCTCTGTTTCATAATCAGACTATTGATTACAGTGTTCTAACCCCAGACTACCGGTGTCACATAGATCAGAGCGTTTGAGTGGCACTTGTAACTCCTCCTTTTATCCTTCCGGAGCTCCTCTGTGGGACTCGAGACCGGTGAGTGGTGCAGGTGTCGCTCAATATCAATTACTCCACCAGCCTCGCTCCGTTCCCATGGCTCTCGGCCCCGCCCCCACTCATCACACAAGGGTTTTCAGTATTCCTAGAAACTTCCAGACCAGTATGTTGGGGAAGGCTGCACACCCCTGCATTATGGTTTTGCATTCTCTCTTTGGCTAGAATTTGGCTTCCTTTTGAATCAACTTGCCTTGTTGAGAGTGTGCCTACGATTCCTTAAAATGCCCGCTCTATAGGCAGCAGTGCAACACTCACCTGTCTGCACATGAGTGCCAGTCTTTCTTTTAACTGTGAAAGCTCTGCTCTCTGTCTCTCTATCTCTCCCTCTCTCTGTCTGTCAATCTCGCCATCATCCAAGATGGAGGAGGGGCCATTCGGGAGCCGCTGTGGGAAAAATAGAGGAACATGAGAAAAAAAAGATTCAAATGATTCAAAACAATATCCAAATAGTTCTGACTCACCTCCTTTCCATTGTCCAAACCCCGCTCTCTCCTTTTAATCTGATCCCGTAAAGACAGAACCTAAGTATAGCGAACAAATCTAAGCATGCAAGGCCAGCGTGCCACATACAGAGAGAAAAGGAGGTACAAAATATATTGCAAAAGTATGATGTTCACCTCATTTGTGGATGTTTCCAGCTCTTCCTCTAGAACAGCAACTCTCTCTAAAGCCACACGCAATCTCTCACGCACCTGAGGGAGAGAAGAACAATAGACAATGAATCAACAGGGAGAACCTGTCCAAAAAAATTCTCACCTCTATGAAGAGACGAAGTAATTCTGTAGATGTCTGACTGTTTAAACACTGCTTTGAAAACTTCGTAATGAACTTATAAAGTGCAATATGAGAAGGTTTCCTGCTTCATTGATAGCTGTGCCTTAAAGTGCCCCTATTATGGATTTTTGAAAATTACCTTTCATGCAGTGTGTAACACAGCTCTAAGTGAATGAAAACATCCTGCAAAGTTTTAAATCTGAAAGTGCACCGTGTATAAAGTTATTGTCTCTCAAAAGAAAGAGTCGACTCTGAATCATTGAAACCAGTCGTTTTTGAGGTCAACATGAAACATTTGCATATTGCCCACCCACTTGTTGGTCTTTTCAGGTTGGTCTGAATGAAAATGCGAATTCATTCTTTGCCACTAGATGCTGCTTTTGGAGCGGTAAAAATAGCTGTTTCCCCGGTAACGCTGTACACAAAGCAGCACTGCGCTCACAAACGCTGCGTTATCAGGCATTACAGGCTCATGATGAAATGAAAATGAGACCAATCGACTAATCACCGCAGATTAGCGTCACACAAAAAAGGGGTTTGGAAAAAAGAATCGTTAAAGGAATCGTTTGGGAGTCGTTGAGCAAGTAAGGTAAAAATAAATGTTGCATGCATGTCAACCTGTTGTTGGGGACTCCCAAAACCAAAATATTAACCTTTCATTACCCATAATAGGGGCACTTTAAAACAGAATTAAACATTAGTTATGTTTTTCGGGTCTTGAAGGGACCATATGAAACTACTTTTGCATCAGTGAAATGATGGCTTAGATTTAGTTATTTCCCTTCACACAAAGCTATTGTATAGCTTTAGAAGACTTCAAATACAGTACATGAGTCATATGGGCTACTTTTGTGATACTTTTATGGTGCTTTTTGTCATTTTTGGAGCTTTAGGCCACTGTTTTCATTATGAGCAGGACTAACCAGCACAACACAATGAAAACAGAAATCAAACAACAGCTGTGTTCGGAAAACTTCAGATATTTAGATTTATCATCATGCTGACAGTGTAGGACAGGAGAGAGTGGGGAAGGGCTGCTGACCTTTTCGTCCAGGGCTTTATGGTGTTCGAACAGGGACTTGAGGGCCTTGAGCACCTCCACCTCACTGGAGACTCCAGCAGGAGACTGAGCCTGCCTCTTCACCACAGTCATCCTCAGAGAGCGCTCGTGACGAGACACCAGACACTCCAGATGCTCCAGCAGGAGCTAGACGGCACAGGAAAGAAATAGAGAAAGTAAGAATGTAAATAGGGAGACAGGAGCTAGTTTTTACCCTTTTTTTACTCTAGTGAACATTTCCCAGAATAGCATTGACTCCCAGAGAACAGTCTTAGGAGCAGTGTTGGGGGTAACGCATTACAAGTAACGCGAGTTACGTAATCAAATTACTTTTTTAAGTAACTAGTAAAGTAACACATTACTTTTTAGTTTAGAAGGAAATATCTGAGTTACTTTTTCAAATAAGTAACACCAGTTACTTTGTTTCCCATGTCTTGACTGACAGCTCTCGTGTTGCCATGTTGAGAGAAATCCGGAGTAAGTGCAGAAGCCTTTCACACAGTGTTTGCTGTGTGAACATGATGTTACTGTAGCTCTAGACTAAATATGAACATGTATTTACTCCTCTCACCTGCAGAAAAAAACATATTCAGTGCTCCTCAAAATGAGTAAAAACATATACAAACCTGCAATAATTAAATATGTTAAATAAGACTAATATAATTTATGTATTTAATCCCATTTTATTAACTAGTGTCTTTGATACTAACCTTCAATGATCTAATTCAACCATACTAAGCAAAAATGACACATTTGTGTTTCATTTTTGTTATTGCTGAATAGTCTTGAACTTTCTTCTTCTGCGTCATATTCTTCATGCAATTTGTTTGAGCTGCGCCCTCTACTGTACAGATATGAATTTACATTTCCTTCAGCCTGAGCATATTAATTTCACTTTTGTTGTGAAAGGGCTTTTACATTTGTAAAAGAAGAAATTTTTTATATTAAAAACAAAAAAGCAACAAACTGCCCAGATTTAAAAACTAACCTGAAAAAACATAACACATTACTTTCCATAAAAAGTAGCTAAGTAACGTAATCAGTTACTTTTTTAGGGAGTAACGCAATATTGTAATGCATTACTTTTAAAAGTAACTATCCCCAACACTGCTTAGGAGAGTCTTATTATTATTATTTAAAAAAGTCTCAAACCTTAAAGAGGCTACAAAAAACTGAATATTTCCACCATTATTCCAAGGAAAAATTGTCAGTTCACTGGACACAAGTTGACCTTGCTACCACAATAGTAATATAAAAGTAAACTGGAATGAAACAAAGAAAATGAAAATTTCAATTAATGCATTTAAGGGTTACTAACAGAAAACATCAATTTATGTCACTGGACTTCTGACTCTAGTTCCTGAGATAAAGCCCTTGTGAAAACTAGTCTATATACAGTATATGGTAATGGATATGGTATGGAGTGGGATATCGCACCCCAGCCAAAACATTTCATTAAAAACAAACACCCTAAACACAGGCAGGGGATATAAAGAGGAGGTGATGTCTGTTTCACACGCACAGATTATGGTTATGGAGTTACTGACCCGTGTATTGTTCCTCTCCGCCTTGAGCTCAGCAATCTCCTCTTCTCTCTCCAGCAGCTGCTCCCGACAGACATTCAGCTCTTTGGTCAACACCGCAAACTCCTGGTCACACACATAACAGAAAATAAGCTCTGTTCTGATCTTTACAGGCTCCTAACAATCAACACAAATAAGCCAATGAGTGTGTATCCAGTGCAGTGGTCAGCCTGAAATATATTTACGGATCACTCAAACCACACACACATAACACAGAAATAAACACATACACCACATACATGTGTCCACCGTGTAGTCTGGGCTTCAGACAGCCTGCCTACGAACCACCCACAGACTCACTGACCGTCTGAGACACAGTGCATACACACAACTGAAACACACACTTTCTCAATCTGGCAAAAATTATATGAATATAAATATAGACATGTAAATACAAAATATATACTGTATGTGTGTGTATTTACATATACATAATAAATATACACAGAACACACACATATATTATTCAAACAAAAACTTTTATTTTGTATGCGATTAATCGCGATTAATCGTTTGACAGCACTAATATATGATGTAAAAGTATGATGAAAAACTTCAACTTGAATGAAAATTTTAAATGTTTTCTTGGCAACTGACCGAAATAAAATAAGTATTACAATTACTAAAACTAAAAGAGATATAAATTAAAGCAAAATATTTAAAAAAGAATAAAAATTAGAAAAGCACATAAAATAACTAAAGCTAAAATTAAAGATTAAAGGGATACTTCACCCAAAAATGTAAATACTGTCATTAAGTACTCACCCTCACATCGTTCCAATCCACTAAGACCTTCAATTCATCACCCAGAACAGAAGAAATCGTTGAATAGAGTCATTATTTTTGTTTTATTTGCGCACAAAAACAAGGAGACACAGTGCATACACACAACTGAAACACACACTTTCTCAATCTGGCAAACTCTAATCTGATTGGCTGACTTCACACCATTTCACTAGGTGTAAGAGCCCACAGGGTTTATTATCAGTCTGTCTGAAAAGTTGTGTTTGCAGGCTGATACGAGAAGATTAGCTGCTTTGAAGATGAAATAATCACTAGATTTGCCTAGGATTGATAGGTTAGTGATATCAAAACTTTGAAAGATACTACAATATATGTTTACCAGGGCTGATATTGTTGACTAAGACTATTACAAATGTTGTTGATGAAATTTGTAAATACTGTCATTAAGTACTCACCCTCACATCGTTCCAATCCACTAAGACCTTCAATTCATCACCCAGAACAGAAGAAATCGTTGAATAGAGTCATTATTTTTGTTTTATTTGCGCACAAAAACAAGCTATTCTTGTAGCTTCATAAAATTAAGGTTGAACCACTGATGTCACATGGACTATTTTAACGATGTCTTTAATTCCTTTCTTGGCCTTGAACGTGTCAGTTGTGTTGCTGTCTATGCAGGGTCAGAAAGCTCTCAAGATATTATCGAAAATATCTTCAATTGTGTTCTGACGAAGATGAACGAAGGTGTTACAGGTTTGGAACGTAATTAATGACAGAATTTTCATTTTTGGGTGAACTATCCCTTTAACCACACAACAATGAAACCATAAGAATAATAGAAGAGCAGAACATGTTCAGAAAATCTACTGCAATTACAAAAACGTCCGATGACACCAACTTAACACAAGTTGAGGATAATGGTCAATGTGTGTCTGTGTGAGGGATGCACAGTATACAGTAATAAAAAGTACAATAAAAAAGTACAATTGAAAACAAAAAGGTACTGCGGTACGATACCATCATTTGGTCATTTTGTTACCTGACCAAGAGGACAACATGCTGCAATTCAGCACAGTTCAACCGTTTGGGCAGTGAGATATGAATGGGAGTGAGATGTGTGAACATCTCATGGAATAACGTGTGAGATTTTTAAAATCACTTGTTGAAAGCATGTTACATTTTTCCCCTGAATAACTATCAGTTTTTACTAAAACATACAGAGTCAAAATTTTCCGTTGTATAGAATCACAAAATGAATCATGTTTAATAATTTAACACATCAACACTCCCAGTTTATGAATTAAAAATGTTTGAAAACAAGCAGCATTCTCATCGTTCAGGGCCAAAAAGGTTGATAACCACTGGTTTAAATTAAATTTCTTAAACATCTATAAATCTAATTTATTAGTATAAACCAAATCCAGACAGGATGCTCAAGAAAAGTAGGCATTCACACTCTTTGCATAGAGAATTTAATGATCATCAAAAGTTAAAATGTATTTCTGTGCACGTCAATATGACCATCAGACGACAGCAGACGAAAAATCTTTGCTACAAAAGTGTAGAGAAAGATTTCTCAATAATTGCACATTTGCATTGAGTTCAGAGTTTGTTTGCACTTCCCATGCGTTTTGTTGTTGTTATAACCTACAGTATATGTGTGAGCATCTCTTTACCTCTGATACCTGAGTACCTTTGATATGTGCATACATTTTGCAAACAAACTGCAGGGCCCAACTGAATGTGTTAATGCACTGACTTAAAAAACATGAGATTCTGCAAATTACTGATATTATTACTGATATATATATATATATATATATATATTATTATTAATTATTTTAATTATTGACAGCCCAGCATCATTTCAGCAGTAATCTGAGGCCAGTATCGTAAAAGCCCAAATGTTGGTATCGTGTTTGTGCGCGTGTGAGACTGAATCAGAGTTTGTTACTTTTATTGCTTCTGTGTGAACAGATGACAAAGTCCACATTCTGAACACTCCAATGAGTAACTCTCGGGTGTAAGGTCTTCATAGCACCATGTTGTGTAAGATGACATATGGCCTCACACGGCTGCCACTGCGAGCCTAAAGCCACAGCATCTTTTTCCAGCCGCCTATATGTGATCGGGCACCTTCCTCAAGAATCACACACCACACACCTTCCCTGTCTTATATGCAGACAGAATCGCCATATTGCATGTGCAATTATGTACTCTGTGTGTCCATTTACTTAAACGCACAGCAGATGTTGGCATTTTATTGAATATGTTTGCGAGATGATGTAAAGAAACACTAATAACTTAACCTAAAAGTGAATCAAATCCTGGATCAATCAAGTCAGCGACTCAAAACAAAAGGAGATTCGAATCCGAGCCAATCTTACTAAGCAATCACATTCCCTCTGCAATGCAAACCAAACCCCAATCAAAAGGCCTTTAACAAGCGAAGCACAATTCTCGACCAATCACGTTGCATGCACCTTCAGAGCTCAAATCGGCCAATCATGTTTCCTTTCCTTCGTGATGAATGCGTTTGGTGGGTCACGTCTCCATCCTGTCTATATCTAACCGCCTCACTTTCTGCCAACAGGCAAAAATAGGGGAAAGAAGCTGGAGCAAAGGAGGAGGAGAGGAAAGGAGGAGAAGGAGGAGTGCTATAGTGGTACACAGATGGTAACTCAGTGGGCCCATAGGACTTTGGCATTCTGGAAATGTACCTTGCTGAGATTGGACTAGGATTATGTTTGGCACAAATACACCAAACACAACTGCGTGATAATGTCCTGCCTTATTTCTCTCTCTCATTCAAGCTCCTGCTACGGCTCCACTGACACAAAGGACCTCAACAATGGCTTTACGTCCTCTTTTTCAGCTTTTGTCTCTTTCTCGATTCGCTTTTCTCTCATGCGCCCAAAGCTGATGGGATGCACCGACTGAACCCTGCTTAATGTATTACTGCTCTGAATATGTGTCTGCTTATTTCAGAGAGTGTTTGCATATGTTTGTGTGTGTGAAAGAGAGAGAGAGATCTCTCTGTGTTGCTATGCCCCTTAAATATCCAGTCATTCTCCCAGAAAATGGGTCTCTCTGATAACTGTTATTTCAAGCCACATGTTGGTGGCAGTCTGTCCCAAAATGTTTCCAGTGATACAGTCATTGATATTTAATTGGCATACAAATATGGTGTTAGAAATGTATAAAAATGAATATGTTCACAAATACAGAAGCATGAATGTGTAACCTAATTCACATGAACAAAACACCATTCATAAATATGCAAGTGCTTTGATAAATTGTTCAGTGTTTTTGCATTTAATAATTTATTGTTCAATCTGTATTTGCAAATTGTCACACATTTGTGGGTCGCCTCGGAATTGTGACTTTTCTGACAGGTTTTGATTCACAAATTCTTTTGTTACAAGTATATTTTCTTTAGACTTCACAAAATTACTTTTGTTAACTGGCATTTTGCCTTATTTACCTGTAAAAATATTTAAACATCTAGATACATTTACTTGAGATGAAAAACTGCAAAAGATATTGTTTTCAAGGAATATATGTTAAATTACTCTCTTACACCATTAGGAAATTGTTTCTTGTTTCTACCAAAAAGATAACAAAATAATTGACATATTTTGTTCAATCTATGGTGAAAAGGGGAAAAAAATGTTTACTAAAGGGTAAGGAATACAAGCTAATAATATTGATATATTGTGTAAAACAAGACTGCTGATGAAGAAAAGTTAAGTTCAACACTGTGACTCAAGTAGTATCCTGTTGTCTCTCTTCTGTACAATGTGCTTTTATGGAGAAGGAGTAATGTTACGCTGAAATGGTACAATTACACAGGAACACTCGGATGTCACTGCAAACAAAATGTACCACCTGAAAATTCAGGTAATGACAACGGAATTTTAATGAAACCCACACATTATGCAAAGAGCTTTTTTTTTCTCTCCACTAGGAACATTGTGGTCCAGAGAGTTTGGGATATTAGAAGTGACTCCTTATTTTTTACACACACAACATAACTTCAGGATTCACTTTACTACAAATCAAAGTGGTTGTCGCTCTCCAAATTTTGCAGTGTACATATATGTCTTTCACCACTATATATATATAGTGGCAAACAGGCAGCAAGGATGACAGTGACAAAGTAAGCTACTTAAAATACTAAACTAAAAGTACTGCTTTTATTTTGTTCCTGTGTAATTGTACCATTTGAACGTAACACAACTCTCCCATAATAAGACATACTGCAGAGAAAAGACTCTAAAATGTAGCGTCCCGACTTGTAAAACAGGTCACAGAATCATAGATAAGCAGATAATCTCAAAAAGATATGTGGAACACCTTAAATTAGATCAGAGGAGACAAAACAGTTCAAGACCTGATGCAAAAAGGACCAGAAAAGCCCACAGCAAGTCTGGAAGACTAAGATTGGCTTAAATGTTAGCCAAATCAGACAAATATACATAGAGACTGCCCAATGCAAACAAAGGACATGATACTAACAAGACAAGCTGAGTTCTGACTCTTTGAAATTCTTTTCATCTGTCTGTATGCAACATCACTTATACTTCACTGGCAGCTCATCCTCAGACATGGTTCATCTCAATGACCTGTTTTTCCAAGCAAACTATTCAGTCCAAGAAATTCTTAAGGGAATATTCTAGGTTCAACAGATTTTCAAGCAGCTTTGTATTGTTAAAATGTTGCAAATATAAATGAACAATGTGTACTCTTTCTCTGTGTTACCTGCACCCGATATATTTGATATATCGATATTTGATTATCGGTGATTGTTCAGCAAAAGTCAGCTCCATAACCTCCAGGACCTGAAGACATTTGACAGCTCCAGAGCATTTGTTAAAACTACAGATTGAACATACGCATTTTCATATTCCTGCCCACAGACAGTCAGATCACAGGGGCGGCATCAAAATCAAATGTGCATTATGGATGTTGAACTTCTTGGCAAAAGAAAACGTCACAGCCCTTTTTCTCCGTTTTCTTTAGTCATGTATCACAGATTACATTTTTATTTCGCATTTCTACTGCATAGACAGCCAAGTTTTATTAAAAGACATCTTTCCAGCAGTAAATTCCCTCTTTAAGATGAAATGACAGCATTTGTGTCAAGTTAATTATCACCAAAAAACAGTTTCAACCCTTATCTAAAAAAATTAAATAGTGTCATTTTAATAAGAATCCATGTGAATTTTGCACAAGGGAAGAAAACATGAATGCAAAATTAGCTAATTTTCAGGTTGGTCACAAGTATTCGCTGTGCTGACCAAACAGAAAGCTGCTTGATTAGAAAGTGACTTCTGTGTGAACTATGCTTTATACATATCTAGGCTACTGACAACAGACAATGGACCTTTTTTTGCCCACAAGATTTTGATATTTTGCTCATGTGACTGCACCTTTACAGTAAGAAACTTACAATGGAAGACAATAGGGCCAATTTGGAGGATTAAAAGCAGAAATGTGAAGCTATAAGTTTGCAAAAGCACTTACATCAATTCTTCTGTTAAAACCTGTGTATTACTTGAGCAGTACTGTAAATCTATATATAAAAAATATTTATAAAAAAAAACATTTGTGAGTATTTTACTGTTTACAGATTGGCCCATTTTGCTTCCATTGTAAGTGCCTCACTATAACCCAAGTTTTTGCTTGTTTATTTATTTTTTTTAAGAAAATAAGTGGAAATTATTTCTTGTAGTAATCAACCACAAATGCTGTCGTTTGAGCATACATTGGACTGAACCCCAGGTATTCCATTAAAACATGTTACTCCAAATGAAGATGATATTTTTATGATTTTAAATTAAGGTGCACAATATATCAACATAATTTTGAATATTCACATTATGAATCTCCTGCAACTTCAAGTATTGTTTTAAACACACATACAGGACCCCTAATGTGTACCTGTGGCAGTGCGATGGAGAGTTGTCTCTGTAGCGAGTCCTTCTCGTGACCCAGCTCTCGCAGACGTAGCTGTGCCGTGCCGAGACTCTCCTGGGTCTCTCTGAGACTCTCTAGCAGCCGCTCTCTCTCCGTCAGCATGTTCACCATCAGAGACTCTAGATTTCCAGTGCTCCCGCCCTCGTCTCCACCGCGTGCCTCCCGGCCCCCATAGCCAC
>NW_015664033.1:1870208-1891617 GCF_001515625.1 Sinocyclocheilus rhinocerous | reverse complement strand
GTTAAAACCTGTGTATTACTTGAGCAGTACTGTAAATCTATATATAAAAAATATTTATAAAAAAAAACATTTGTGAGTATTTTACTGTTTACAGATTGGCCCATTTTGCTTCCATTGTAAGTGCCTCACTATAACCCAAGTTTTTGCTTGTTTATTTATTTTTTTTAAGAAAATAAGTGGAAATTATTTCTTGTAGTAATCAACCACAAATGCTGTCGTTTGAGCATACATTGGACTGAACCCCAGGTATTCCATTAAAACATGTTACTCCAAATGAAGATGATATTTATATGATTTTAAATTAAGGTGCACAATATATCAACATAATTTTGAATATTCACATTATGAATCTCCTGCAACTTCAAGTATTGTTTTAAACACACATACAGGACCCCTAATGTGTACCTGTGGCAGTGCGATGGAGAGTTGTCTCTGTAGCGAGTCCTTCTCGTGAGGGCATCACCTCACACATCATCTTGAGGCCGTGAACAGGTGCGAGAGTTTAAGGGCGAGTGTGTGTTTGTCTTGGCCCTACAAGTTTGCAAAGAGGAACTTGCGAGAATCACAGTGGGGGACCGTGAATCTGACGGTGTTTGCGTGCCTGAGAGCCTATGGTAAAGAGATAAACAACTTGTCATTCATATGCGGGTGTCTAGGATGGTGTAGCGTGTGGTCTGTGGAAAGAACGTGTGCCTTAACAGTCTGTAATGTGTGTGGGAATGTGAGTATTGCAGATATGTTATATTATGCGTGCAGTTGTTCTCTCTTTCTTTTCCTCTATATCTTGTCCCTCAGTTAGTGTCTGTTTGAATTCACCCTCAATTCACGCTTTCTTGGTGGAAACTCCTAATTGCTGTGCTCTTCTTCGAGGGTGGACACGTGCTGCCAGTTTATCTGAGTTGTCTTCTTGACAATGAGTTTATTATCCACAGCTTTCTTTCCTTTATATTTTTCTCAGTGCTCAGGTAGATTCATGAGTTGTGTTGCTATTTCCTGAATGGCTTCAAGGCTCCTGATTGGCTCTTAGTATGTGCTGTTCAAAATCCTTGGCTTGGGTGCGTTTGGGTGGAGCAGCAGGACGTGGTCTCAGGTGGGACAACAGTGGCAGGAGAAAGTAGGAGGGGAAAGTCGCTGGGTCGCAGGGACTGGATTGGGTAAAAGGAAGGGTGGGCATGGAGGAGAGTCTTCTACCCAATGGGTTCGAACTTCAAGTAAAGGAGAGCTGAAGAGGGAAATAAAGGGGAGTGACATTAGCACAAATGGTCAAAGCTGGGCAAGACATGAAGAAATAAAGCATTATACATCAAATCCAGTGAATTCACAGTCTCTGAGTAAACCATTTCAAAACAGTAAGTTTCCCGGTAGACTTTAATAGTGCTTTTATTGATAAACTATGGGGATAAAAAGGGGAAGACAAGACAGTATATAGGGAGAAAATAATACAATAAACAAAACCAAAAAGGCTTCGTACAGCAACAGGTGAAAGACAACTGTTCTGATATCTTACTTTTGCAATTACTAATAAAACATGCTTTCAATGCAGACCTTTAATGCATTAAATGTTGTAATGCACTGGGATAGATAAGTTGGGAATCATCTATGCTGTTGAGTTACTCTCAGCTGTCATGTAAAGCTTTAAAACATACTGTGATAAAAGACACTAAATGGAAAACAGTAATGCTTAAAAGTAGTATGCCAATCTTGACAGTGACATCATTTACATGCACATCATTTTCTGATTAAGGTTCGTATTCAGGGTAAGCCTTTATGCTGAAAACAGATTTCCATGTGCTCCAGAAATAGTAACATATTATTTATAATTATTAGTACCAGCATATCCTGAACAGTTTTATGTTTGCTTGAGCCACTTACAGTGCATCACGCATTTTAGTCATTTTGAACAGTAATTTAATCAACTTATGAAATATATTTCATATCCCAACACACAAGCTATGATTTGCAAAATGTAGGTCATGAGACTCTTACAAATACAGGCCAGGATGATTCTTTTAATTTTGTAAAATCGTCATTAGAAAAGTAAAAGTCTTCAATCATTCTGAATCTACGAGTTGTTTATATCTAATATCACAAATTACCTCTGCTTGGACAAAGATAAAAAAGAACATTCGGTTCCAGTCGATATTCCATTATAACCCACACATCTTAATAATACAAGCATGTGCTATCTAATTCAGATTTCCAGAAACCAAAACACTGGATTAATCTGGTTATGCCAATCAATGTGTTGGCATGACCCTTACATAATCACAATATGACCAAATTCTGATTCACATCAGAATATTCCTGTGCATGTAAAAGCACTGAGTGAGAGACATGGAGTTAGCACTGAAATCACTCGGCTCTTCGACACAGGAGTCAGCACTAGATGGTGGCAGACACATTGGGGAGCATCAAACTAAAAATAACATTGTAACCATCGGGTTTCCCCCTCACAGAAATCTGGGAATAGCATGAAAGAGCGTCCTGTTCCAGTGAATGTCGACACAGAGGAATTTGGAAGAATCAATAGAGCAGTGATTCCTCGCACAGGCCACAAATCCTGCTAAATACTCCCTGTCTTGAATGTTAACGACGTCCAGGCGAATAAACACAACGCATCAGCCTCGTTTCCACGACTGTCATGCAGAACATTCAAATCAACACCCAATTCCATTTGTTTTGTCTCTCTGTCTGTCTGTCTGTCTGTCCATCCGTCTCTCTGCCTTCCTCCCTCTCTTTCTCCGACACACACCTATTTCAATTTCCCTTCATCACAGACAGCAGCCGTTTCCTAACACTACAACGCACCGCTTTTATTCTCCGTTCGCCCCTACGGTGTATTCGCTTCTCTAAACAGGCTCTGTAAGCCTATTAGTCAACAGGCTAATGGATGCGCATGATATACGGAAATGAAATTCATGATGTGTAACGATCATGTAGCCTGGCAGCGCTTTGTGTGTGTGTGTGTGTGTCCCTGGCCGCTGTCTAAACGCAGGAAGAAGCAAGAAACGGGTGTCGTTTAAAGGCAACCCGAGCGTGATTGGATGCTGCTGATGATGATGATCTTGTTTATTCCGTACTAACGTGAACGGCTGGATGAAAAGAATAAAAAGCAAGCACCGCTCCGTTCGCCCAAACTACGCTCAGTGTAAATTGGGCTGGATGTGTGTGTTGATGTATTCCTCCGCCGCTCGCCTCGCTCCATCGTGATATATGTGCCGTCTCTCTTCTGCAGATACGCGACTGGACATGCCGTCGAAATGAAATGCTTACATTTTAACTAGTCTAATGAAGAACGCATCGTGTCATTTCTTTAAATGTCGCTATTTTATGCTCTTCCTCCCATCCTTTCGCCTCGCCCCCTCCTCCCAAGTACCCCATCATCATCCCCCTCCTCATCTCCACAGCTGGGCGATATGATATCACACACACAGACATGCATATATAAGAAAATGCATTCGATGCTGAAATATGCACCGCTCACCGTTGTCATCGTCGAGAGTAAACGCTAGACATCATCATCATTTCATCCCCGTCGACCCCATCGGAGCGCAGCGCTTTTGGGTGCCCAGTTATCAGCCTCCCCCCTTCCCTATTCCTCACACATGTAACGACGGCACCGAGCGAGCAAACGTTACACCTATCCACAGACAACCCCAGTCTCTCTCTCCCTCTCTCTCTCTCTCTGCCCCTCCCTCTCGATGTAAAGGTGCTGGCTCTTAAAGAAACACTCGCGCCTGCTTCGGCGATCACAAACACGAGCTGTTGCTAGGGCCATTGTAACTGTGAGATATCATGCCTGTAAATGACACGGTCCAGCACCTTTCCTCGCGTAAGAGGATGGACGTGTTATTTTAAGAGCGATGCCCGAGCATTCATGGGCAAAAGGTCCAAATGGTCAGCGGCGCTGGGTACCATTGAGAACTTAGTCGCTCTCTGTGTGTCGCCGCATCCACTCCCTCTACCGGGGGCTTTCGGTATTGCGCCTCCGCACTTGTTAACAATGATCACATCATTTTTTCAGCGTTGCATTGCATCATCACTCAAGTGCGGCTTTTATTGGGTTTTAAAATGTTGAGTTTACGATAATTGTGTTTAGAGTAAAATAATATTTTGCATAATATTCCTTTCCAGTCCACGTGTCTGGCAACACCAGCAACATTAGTCTATAAAGCATTTTTTTAAATATTAAAAATAATTTCTTTATTTAAACATACACATTTTCCAAGAACACACCTGAGTATTACACGAGTGGTCAAATTAGTGTATATAAAGTGTAGCCTATAGCTATTATATAAAGATTTTCATGAGGGTGGAAATTTATAGAAATTTCTGTCAGCCTAAATTTGCAAGTTGAATTACTGAAATAAATGAACTTTTCCACGACATTCTAATTTATTGAGATGCACCTGTATGTTCTTCTTGTGCATCTTAAATTGTATTTTTTCACGTTTAGTACAACTAGCTAACCGTTAACCATTTTACAGACATTTTCAACAAAACATAATGTGTTTCTGTGATTACATCTGAGATTTTAAAATGCATAATTAAAATATTTTCCCGTCCAATATCGACCTAAAACGCACGAGTGGTTACCTCCTGTTCATATTTATATTTAATAACAAACAGACTTCCAATATAACTTATTTTTAGCTTTTCAAACATCTGAAAATGCTGTCGAAACATTTATATTTTAAATAGTAAAAATAGTAGCCTATTTGTAACGCCACACCAACCCTACTTCGACTGCATTTGAAAGGTTCAAACTCTGCTCAGAAAGCCCATAATTCGTAAGCTGGAGAAAGCATTTCTTCTACAAAAATGCTAATAATTTGTGATGTATATAGCCTATGTTTCATATCTAGTCATGAAACAATCATAATAAGAAGTTGTCCGTATGACGTAGTGCGTGCGCTCGAGGAAAACCAAATTACCCGCGACGCGTCTTGAGCCGAGGAGCCCCTTTCAGTGGTGGACGCCACAGACACAAATGCTAAAAGCCAATGAAAAACAGACACCGGTGATTTCTCCACCAATAAACCAGACGACGAGGAGGGCTTCTGCATTGAAAAACGCCAATAAAACGGGGGGAGAGCAGGGTGGAGCTATGAGAAGGGTCTCGAAAGGGGTGACGTAATGTGTTTTTAGAGGATGATGTCATCGTTTGCGCAAGGAGAGGATTTAAAGACACAGCTGTGTCGTGGTACAACTTGCAGCTGGAGAAGTGCTGCACAAGAACAAAGTGGGGGATGTCTGCTTTTGCACCAGTCCAAATAAAAAAAGCCTCAAATTATATTTTCTAAGCTTTTTCTAGTTTTTGCTTCTCATTTTGAGAACCCCAAAAGCAGGGTATAGGACTTCGTATACCATTTTTACATAGCACACCCATACCAAGGTGCCAAAATCGACGTGCGTCTTAAGCATAACACTATTCTTGTGCATTATAATATATCCGTAACTTGCATAGCTTGTACTGCTAGCATCTCTACCCATGCACAGCCGGTCACCATGGCAACAGAGGCAACATGGTGTTTATCAGAGTGTCTTTTAGAGCTGCAGCATCAGAGCCTTCCAAGCCAGTGAGCACTTAGGGAAAGAGATAAGGACAGGACACTGCTGAGGTACACTGGGATATAACCAGCCCTAGTCCTCGTGGGTTCAGGAAAAGTTCAGGATGAGCAGCTGGTCACAACAAAGCCTCCAATTTAAGAAGACCCTAAATGATATTACCATTACAATAACTAAAAGGGATTTTTTTTAGTTCACCCACAAATGTACAATTTTGTCATCTCTTGCTCACCCTCCCGTTGTTCCAAATCTGTATACCTTCATATTCTTCTATAAGACACAAAAGAAGATATTTTGAAGTTAAGTCTGTAACCAAATAGTTTTGGTTACTATTGATTTGCATCAAATGACTGAAAAAAAGAACAGTTCTCAAAGTATCATTTATATTCTACAGAAGATGGAAATTATGAGAGATTTCATTTCTGAACTATCCCTTTAAGAGGTTTGATGCTATGTTTCCATGAAGAACTTTTATACATTCATGGAATCTTTCAAATCCACAAAATGTTCTTTAAAGGCTCTAAAAAAATAAAGGTTATTTTATGGCATCTATGGTTCCATGAAGAACCTTTAACATCCATGGAATATTTCCATTTCACAAAGAGTTCTTTATATTGGAAAAAAGGTTATTCTGCACTCTTTAAAATAAAGATTCTTTATTGGCATGTATGGTTCCATGAAAAACCTTTAACATTCATGAAACTTTTTCATTCCTCAAGAGGTTCTTTGGATAATTAAAATATTCTACACACACACACACACACACACACACACACACACACAAAGGTTCACCTTTTGGAACCCTTATTTGTAAGAGAGCACAGATGTAAATTTATGTGACGCTCCAGAACCCAAATAGCAGATCCATGACCATCATGCTTTTTTTTTTTTAACATTTAAACATTTATTCGAATTCTGTATGTTAGGTTCTTCTTGGCATGCAATGTCCTGTAAGTGACTCTAGAGATGACAAACGCAGCGGGAGACTGTGGTCTGTCCCTGTGAACTCAGCACATTTAGTTTCTGTGTGTGTGGTGGTGGCCTGAAGTGCAGGACGGTTTGGTTCTGTCACACAATAGCAAAGTGATGACCCCAAAAATCACCTGAGCATTATCAGAAAGTACATCAGGACCAATGTTTTATGCTCAGGCTGCAATCCATTGTCTGCATTTTCACCGCTGTCGGATCGTACAGCCCAGAGAGTGATAAATACCACGCATAATGGTGCAGAAGCAGCAGAAATTTCTCATATGTGGCTATCATGATATAGGGGGATGACAACCAAGTATGTTTGGCACAGATCTAGAAGTGCTGTGGGAAGTTTTATGAGCTCTTAGCTCCCTCTCCTGTCCATAATGGCTATTGCAATATGGCCCAGATAGAAAGACAGGAGGTGCTGTAGTGTTGAATAATAGTGCTGTGTTAACTGCTTAGTTGTCTCTTATCATCACTCAAACCTCACAGGCAGAGAAAGAACAGGGAGAGGGAAAGATCAAGGGTAGAGATGTAGGAAATGTGAATGAGAGAACGTCAAGAGAGAGAGTATCAAATACCTGGTCTTCCAATAAGAAATCAGTCATTGTGCAATTCTAATGGTCGGGTTCCTCCACAAGAACCGCATACACATGCCTCAGATCTGCTTCTGCTGAAACTACAGCACAAGAAGTTAAGATTTTAAAGGGGTAGTTCATCTAAAAATAAGAATTATGTCATCATTTACTCACCCTCATGTTGTTCCAACCTGTATGTCTTATTTACTTCCATGAAATACAGAACGACAGCCTTGTACACCATTCACTTTCACATTATGGAAAAACAAAGATCTAAAGGTGAGTACACTCTTAAAAATAAAGGTGCTTCACGGTACCATAGAAGAACCTTTTTGTCTAAATGGTTCCATAAAGGACCTTTAACATATGAAGAACCTTTCTGTTTCACAAAAGGTTCTTTGTGGCGAAAAAAGGTTCTTCAGATTATAAAAAGGTAAGAAAGAGATGGTTCTTTAAAGAACCTTTGACTGAAAGGTTCTTTGTGGAAACAAAAATGGTTCTTCTATGGCATCGCTTGAAGAACCTTTAAAGCACCTTTATTTTTAAGAGTGTAAATTATTTTTTGGTGGATTAATCCATTAAAAAACCTGAAAACTGTCATGATAGTGGTTTATGTAGAGGATGAGAGTGAAAAAAAGCAGAGAAATCACTGTTACGGGCCTAACATAAGCAAATGCGAGAAACAGGATGTGGAAACCAGACAGTCAATGCTCCAGAGGCACAGTAAAATACCTACTGACTTCATAAGGGTTGGTATAAAATAAAAAAAAATAAAAAATGAGGCATTATGAAAAGTGGATGATTCAGCAGCAGTCAGCCCACTCAGTGATGCAAATGACTCGAACAGAAGCCCTCTTTCACACTATCCAAAGCAAGTACTCCTTTCATCAGACTCTTCCCACAGTCTCTGACTCATCTTTCTTGGCTCTTTATTTTATTCCTCTTGTCCTCTTGTCTTTTACAAGCTAGAGCATTCAACAAATAATTCCTTCCTCCGTCTGCTGGTTAACAGAGTTCCCTGTCCTTGTGAAACTACATCAGACTGAAGCAAAACCTGACTTTGTTTGTCACAAAGGACAATTAAATGAATTAAATGCATGAAAACAAATATGAGGGTTGGTTTTTGTTAACAGTTATATTTGAGGTCAACATGACTTTTTAATAAACTTATTTTTGATTAATCTCACTCATCAGCATTACTTTAGAATTAATTGTTATTTAACTTTTGAATCAGCGTTATTTTAGTATCATTGAGATACTGTTATATTTTTATTAAAGGGGTCATATGATGCGACTTCAATTTTTCCTTTCCCTTTGGAGTGTTACAAGCTCTTGGTACATAAAGAAGATCTGTAAAGATGCAAAGACTAAAGTCTCAAATCCAAAGAGATATTCTTTATAAAAGTTAAGAGTCAACCACGCCTACCTAAAACGGCTCGCAACGCGTAAAAAGACAGTATAAGTCATTATAATCAGTAATTATGTCCCCACTGGATGCAACAAATGCCTCGTTTGTAATGGGTTTTAATGTTTTTGTCTCGTCGCTCCGGCCGGGACACGGCATCACAATATGGTAAGGGGTGTAAAACTTTGAATAATGGCTTATGATTAGAGAATTTACATTTATGAATATGAAATTTCGCTAAAAGTAGTAAAAGATTTATAAGGTAAAATTATTTTTCAATGTTTTTCTCAATATTAACAAAACCAAATAAAACATCTTTCCAAAATAAAGAAAAATGAGGGTATACAAAATCAATAATATACCTGCAAAAGCTCTTCCAGAAAATGTTGGTATAGTTACAGTTCCAAAACAGATGTACAGTAGTTTCATCTTGTCCATAATACCTTAAAACACTTTCTGTATCAAAGAATGTCAAAGCAAGGAAAACATTATCTCTTTGTGTTCATTTTAAAATCCCCCTTTAAAATTATGCTAAATAATGCTTTTTATTTATCTATTTTTTTTTTTTTTACTTGGTTATCTTTTTTCCCCCTTCTTTTTTCCTCTGGCAGATCTTATTCGCTCTTATTGTTATCTCTTTAATGAATATTTTCTTTACAATCTGTATTGTTTCATTATGTTCCAATAATAATTTTAAAAAAAAATGGTAAGGGGCGTAACATTTCCGTCACACGCTTGAGGTATTCGGCCAATCACAACGCACTGGATAGCTGGCCAATCACAGCCCACCTCGCTTTTTAGAACGCTCAGCTTTGTAAAAATCGACACGTTTCAGAAAGGCGGGGCATAGAGGAGAAACAATAATGTACAGTATGTGGAAAATAATGTGTTTTTTGAACCTTAAACCGCATAAACACATTTCATTACACCAAATACACAACATAATGTTCTTTTTAGCAACATCATATGACCCCTTTAATATATTTAATTTTTTTTATATTGTGTTTTCAATTTAAGTTAGTTTTAATTTAGTTTTTTTTTTTTTTGTCATTTGTCCAAAACAACACTGGACCTCACTGGTTTTCATTGTATGCAAAACAAATAAACAACTAAATACATTCAAAATATATTTTCATTATGTTCCATAGCAAGAAGAAAAGTCATACAGATTTTGAAAAACAGGATGGCAAGCAAATGATGACATTTTCATTTTTGGGTGAACTATCCCTTTAAAAAATCTCTTGTAGCAAAACCCCTCAAGCAAGCAATCCCTGTGAGAAGAGTTTAAATATGTGGACAGCACTTAGTTTCAGATTGCTGTACTGGTGTTTGAGTGGAGGGACATTATTTACATATCTATGGTAGTATCACTGGAGAGTGTAAGTGAAAGGTGTCAGCTGCAGCAGAAGAGGCGGTGCAACGAGGTCACTGGGGTTAGGGAGTGTCTGACAGAATTGGAATGGAATTTGCAGCAAGTATGTGCCATGTGGCAAGGAGTGCGAGCAAATTACACTCAACGCAGATCAGTGAATACTTCAGAACAATGCCGCTGTCACTAGTTTTCACAGAGATGGAAAAAAACAACAAATTGACTTATTGGAAGAGAAATGCAGAACAGCTGAAACTGACATTTGGAGCCAAGGAATTAGTTTAGTTCAGAAACAAATGGGCCGAGTCATCATATGAATGGTTTTGATGGTATTTGTAGCAGATCACAATTTGAATTTAATGTTCAGTGTCACTCGTAGACCCAATCATTTGGATTTTTGCTGTTACACATGATCATGTGATCAATATTTGTAAAGCAAAGCACTATAATCTTGAAGTATTGGTTGCGTGAAAGGTTTCACCCAAAAATGAAAATGTTGTCATTTACTTGCACTGTAAAAATTTATTTTTTTGGAAGTTGTGAATAAAACTTTATTGGAGTATGTCTTACAAGAAAATACTATTTTCAGGTTTTCTACTTCAAAATGTTACATTAAATGTGTTACTTGCAGATTCTCTGCAGTTTGTTGTATTTACTAGCAATTACTGAGTCAAAATTGTTTCTACACCTAATTCTTTTCAGTGTACCCTCATGTTGTTCCAAACCTGTATGGGTTTCTTTTTTTCAGTTGAACACAAAAGAGCTTTGAAAAATGTCTCAGTGGTTTTTGTTTTTGTCCATACAGTCAAAATCAATGGGGTCCAGTGTTGTTTTTCTTTTACTATATAGACAGATGTTTAGCAATTCAGTTTATTCAAAATATATTTTTGTGTGTTCCACAAGAAAAAAAAAATCATTCACTTTTAACATCCCTTTAATAAAAACCACATTATTTTACAGGATTTCAAATCTGACAGTAGCATATTTTCTTAAATATCCTTTATTAAATGAAAGAAATAAAATAAAAAAGAAAAACCAAATCAGTGGGATTTTATATTACATTTAAAAAAGTAGATTCATTGCACATTGCTGTATCTGAATGTTTGATTTACAGTTTTGTGCTCGTCTGAGTCATCAGAAAGCCTTGTTTATAAGGTTTTACTGACATAATGTGAACCACAAAAGAACCACATTATTCCAGTCGAGAAACACAACGAAAAGCAAGCAGGGCTGTAAACTTTGAAACCAGGGCTAAAGTAGCAATATTTAAAAGACCCTGACTACCACCATACAAAGCCACATATCCAATATTAACTTGCCATTCTTTAGAAGGGAACATGCGAACGGTCTATATTGATGCCACTCTATTAGGGATTTGAGCATATTTGGTTGCGGACGAAGCAGAAAACACCATGAGTATGTATGAGGAGTGTATACTGTTAATTACTGTTGTTCTGGTCTGGTTATGTTATGCTGAGAGAATAAGATAAGAACAGGGTAAGTCAATAGGCTTGTATGTGTATGTGCACTGTGCAATTCAAAGGCAGGTTCTAGGAAATTTTAAATCAGGTAGAAGTGTGTATGTGTGCGTGTTAGGAGGTGTGCTGTGGCAGATTCTGTGGTGGCTCAGCTGGCAGGTTATTTTGAACATCTCCATTCTGAACGACTGGGACTTTCACCACTAAAAAAGACAAAACGGCCAATGTTTACCATGCTGAAAAATTCACCTCCACAGTGTTAATGCAGTCCATTTTTTATTTAATTGATATCAAGTAAGGTTAACCAAATGTTGAATCACAGACTATTAATTTCAATTTTCTCACCTTGACTGTCTTCATTTGCTAGTTTCTGGATCTCTTGTTGAAACTGTAGCTCACCATTGGGACCTGAGGGAGGCTGTCTATTCAGTGCCTGTTGCTCCTTTTGTTTTTGTGACATCTCCATTACTGCCTGATTAGAAGTAAAACAAGCTGTCAGTTATCTGGCATCGCAATAATGCATCAAAAATTACTATAATATGCAGTACTGATGTTGCAAATTAAATCAAATCATTTGTTTTAGTATGGGATTAACAGTAAAAAAAAACAACAACAACAAAAATTACATTTATATAAAATGTATATCACATCACAATTTGAGTTTTAAATGTGTAATTTAATAAAAATATAATTTGTATTATTTTAGACACACACACACACACTTTATTTATTTTTAAATATTATTATACAAGCATTCTTTTCAAAGGAAATTTGTAATAATAGCTAAAAAAAAATCCAGCTATTCTAATTATATAAAGGCAATAACAAGAAAAGGGCTGCAACCAATTGAAAGCAGTCTTTTACCTGCTGATATTCTCGTTTCTGGGCTTCTAGGGCTTTGCTTCTCTCTTTGAGAAGTTCCTGCTCCTGTTGTAATTTCTCCACCCTTCTGCCAAGCTCCACCTCCCTATCCCGAAGTTCTGCCTCAAAGCGCTGCAGCTCCTCTTCTGTGTACACTGGCATTGTATCATCTAGTGTCTTGAAGTATAGAAAGATAATGAGTTGGCACAAAACACTGCCATGTAAAGACAGTATAATAAAGTCAGACCATGCATCAAAATCAGGCTCTAACCTCCCATTCCTTCGGGTTGTTAAACTCTTTCTTCTCCATAGATTTGAGGAACTCTTCCAGGCTGACCAGTCTATCATGATTGAGATCTACCTGCAGGAAGCAGCGAGAGAGGAAAAAGCTATTTAAAAGTGCACGGTTTAAAGGTAATTAAAAATGAACTGAAGTAACTAATTAAAAAAAAAAAGACTCTAATGCAGTGAAAATCAGATAAAAGAATGACTATTTCTTCATCTCATGCATCCTGAAGGAACAGAACAGATGGAGTCACTGCTGCTCCACACATTGTGAAAGTGTTAAAAAGCTGAAGTAGAAAGACAGATAAAGGGAAAGAGAGAGAGAATGAAAGCGTTTACATACACACTCCTACAACATTTTTGCCTGGACATTCTAACGGCTTATTCAGCGTTCACTCATCGCACATTTTAAACAATAAAATCAAAGAAAAACCTCACACAAATTCTAAATAATTTCATCTAAACACAGCATTTAGGCTTTTATGAACTGATTTTGGTTTCGTTTTTAGCGTTGTGTAAACACACTCAATTATCAAGAGTCACTGCAAAAAAAAAGTGAAGGCTTTACGTTTTGCATGACATGTTCTCGCATCCTCAGCCTCTCCTCCTCCATCTCCATCATGTCATCCTCTTCATTCTTGGGATCATACACCTTCTCCAGCTAAGAGAGTAGAAAAGAAAAGATGAACACATCAGAAAGGTGCTGGCACCGTTTCAATTATTGCCATTTGCTCGTTTTTTTGCATGTCAAGAACAGCTTTTATGAGCTTCATCATGGATCCCCATGTTAATGATGTTTCTTCAGGACAGCCACTAGAGCCCACTAGAGTCTTAACAGCTGACTCAGTCACAGCATAAAGAGGCTTCCATCACTGTCAATAACAGAATGCAATGATTCAGTGAAACATTACCTCTTTTGTGAAGAGGGCCTCCAGCTCTTGTTCATCCAACACACCGTCACCATTCGTATCTAAGTGAGAAAACGCAATTAAATTCATTTTGCCCGTGGAACGGCTGCTTATGGACTACTTGAGGACAAAAAGACTCACCGTGGAGATTAAAGAATGTCTTGGGATTGAACTCCTGTGGATCCAGCCCGTCTGTCTCTTTCCAGACCTCCCGTAACTGATTCACGCTACCCTGAAAAGGAAGTAAAAAAAGAAAGTTTTACTCAGGAAGTACAACAAATAAAACTCATCTCAGTCGATCTTTCTATCCATACATCTCCCGTTCTTCATTCCCTCACCGGAGCGTTAACTTTAGGGTGTTGCCGATGCTTTTCTTTCAGCTCCTCGATTCTCTTCTCCTCGTTCTCTCTCTTCTCCTGGTCCAAACTCTTCAGGTACTCCCTCCTCTCGTGTTCTTTCAGCATCTCGTAGCGCTTAAACTCCTCGTGACGCTCCGCATCGTAATTCTCAAGATCTTTAGTGGCCTAACATATAAGCACAAAAAAAAAAAAAAAAAAATCTATTTGCGGCCCTTTTGGCCAGTGATTTATTTTTTATGGGTCAAACAGGAAGAGTTAACACCTAAATCACTGTGTAACAAATATTACAAACAGCTGGAACAGATTTTATATACTCTTATCAATTATGTCACATAACCATGTAACAAATTTTAGTTTAGTTCAGTCGACACAAAATGCTGTTCGCAACCCATTTTACTAACATATTCACAAATAAATACAGATATTAAATGAGAAAAAAAATGACAGTAGAGAATTTACAGGAAGTGTCTGTGGCCAGTTGTTGCATTTTGATGTTTTGCATTGCTGACATTTTAATTATGGGATGTATGGTTGCCTAGCAACCAGTGCTTAAATGAGCATTATTTAAAATATCAGCCCAGCAGCCCTATTTTACTGTAACCAGAACGTCTTGAAATTGTTTAAAAAAAAAAAAAAAAAAAAAAAAAAAAAAAGTGTATGACTCTTCGCTTTATTTATTTTTTTCTGTTTGTTTGATTTTATTATTTATTTTCAAATAATGTATTTGTGTTTTTATGTAATATTGTGGAATTTTCACTTGTGGTGAGTGGGTCTGTTATCTGTGCACTTTATATTTTGAGTAGTAAAAACTAAAAAGAAATAAAAAAGGAAAACGATTAGTATATTGATAGAAACGGATACACACACAAAAAAAAGAAGAAACAAGACGAAAGATCAGGATTTTATTTACTCGCATTTGAAACAAATACATGTGCCCCCTTATTTTATGTAAATTTTTATTTTTTTTATTTTTACATTATGTATTTGTGTTTTTATGTATTATTCTTTTCTAATTTTACTGTATGCAATTGGTTGGGATTTTGTTAATTGGGGTAATACAATATTGTGAAATTTTCACTTGAGGCGAATGAGTCAGTTATCTGTGCACCTGCTCAGTGTACTTTCTGCTTTTGTGTAGAAATTTCTAATAAAAAGATCTTAAAAAAAACGAAAAACTATGTATACTATAATCTGATACAATAGGATTAACACAAAATCAAGAAAAGAAGAAAGATCAGGATTTTATTTAGTAGCATTTGAAAGGTTAAATGTAGTTGCCAAACAAGTATGCACTGAATGCTTGTCAATCTACGTTGTTGGTTAATGATGTTTTTGCTATTTCACATTATAGCATGTTAGGAATGGGTGTTACCGTTACGATAAGCAGCTCCAGGTCTTTGGCTTCAAATGTGTTCTGATTATGAGGGTCCAGATGTTCAAACTGCTTCAACAAGGAGACGTGATCCATCTGAACACCTGCAATCACAACAAGCATTTGCGTGAACATGCGTGTGAGAGTCACGCAAACACATAAATACATAATACATAAACACACTCACTCTGTGCGTTGGTGCTGTCCAGTTTAGCCTTCAGCAACATCCGGAGGCGTGAGACCTCTTGCCTCTTCAGCTCATCCAGTCGCGTCCTCACATGGTGGCCCACCAAATCCAACTCCTTGCTGAGGCGTCCATTCTAAAACACAGTAGCTTTCCATTAAGTACTTGAAGTACCAATGAAATTATAAAACTTCAAAGCTCAAAGGCAAAACAGCGTAACAGAGACTGTGCACATTTGGCATTTTCCTCATTCATTTTCTCCATAGGGATTTTTATAAAATCATGAACCAAACAAACCAGCTCCACACGCATGAGATGAATCACAACATTACAAACTTGAAAAAAAGCATGTCAATTTAAGAAAAAAGACTAAGGGACAAGTTCTATGTACTTAATGTCTTTTATGAAGCAATGACCTACACATCTCATAAAATTACACATTACATAAAATAATAAAAATAACAATACAATATATAAATCACTGAACAAAAAGTACATTATAAATGTAAAATACATGTTATTAAAATAAATTAAATTCCTAAATAAAGAGTTAATAATAAAGCCATTAAATAAATAAAAAAGCAAAACAAGACTGTACTTGCCTTTTATGAGGTAATGACCTAAACATCTCAAATTATATAAAAGAATAAAAACATACAATAAAGGACTAGTCACTGTATAAAAGTATACAATACATTATACATATAAAATACAATATAGATTATTAAAATAAATATATGTATATATAATTATTTAAAAATAAATAAATAAACATATGATAGATAAAATAAGTTTTGAGAGTATGTGACCAACTAGATAAAAAATAAAGCTGAAATCACACTTGCTACAGAAGCTTATGTTATAACTTAATCTCTGAGCTCCTGTTAGGTCTGTCTTGAAGGATACTTATACCTTGTCATTTTTTATAAAGAAGAGGAATGGGATTCCAGTTTTTGTGCTCTACAGAGTGCGTTCTTTACCTTGATGTCGTCTGTGTTGGCAGTCTGGAGTTTTTCTCTGAAGTGAGGGTCAGTTTCCAGCACCTCAATCACCTCTCTGAGGTAACGGTCATAGTACAGACCAGTATCCTGACATATGCATGTACAGCCAAAACAAGAGAGCATGTGAACATTGAACAAATGATTAACGCACATGGCATGTTCTAGTCCAGGGTTCCTCAAATCTTGCCCTGGTGGGCCAATGCGCTGCAGAGTTTAGCTCCAACCCTGACCAAACTCACCTACCTGTGATTTTCTAATGATCCTGAAGACATTGATTAGTATGCTCAGGTGTGTTTGATTAGGGTTAGAGCTAAACTCTGCAGGAAAGTGGATCTCGTGGGCCAGATTTGAGGATCCCTGTTCTAGTCTATGAGCATGATTGAGACCAGTCTTACCACATTCTCCTCTGCTCTCTCCTCATGGGGAGGGTCTTGGTTGCGATCTATTGGCACTGTCCACACCACAAGACACAGAGACAATTGCAGCAGCCCCTTCAAGCCTCCTGTCATCCTTGGACACCTTTGGATACAAAGATTAGACAGCCTTTCCTTTCACCCTTTAGAGAGAGAGAGGGCGGTCTCTTTAAGCAGACAGGTTTATTTATATAAGACTTATTAAGTACACATCGATCATGACAAGAGAGAGCAGCCGAAAAAGGAAGTCTGTGTGACAGTTCGCGAAAACACACGTTAACGTTAACTACATGTTTCACAACAGATGCAACTTCACGAGAAAAACAGTCACGGTCATCTACCGACGTCTTGTAGTGTCGTTTGGTCTGAAACTCTTCAGTCTAAATCAGATAAACAGCGAGTTCTCTTACCACAGGGTCAGATCCTGTTTAAGCGGTGAGTGAAACCTGTGACTACAAATTACTCAGCGTTGCTGCCTCAAAAACAAGTGCGGCCATGAATTATGACGCAATCCAAACGCGACGCTTTCCACAAACATGAGCCAACAGTATTTTGTGCCTGTAACACCGTTTGTTATTAAAATAATAAATGGGGTACACTTTTATAATTCCATTAAGCCACTTTACCAAAAATGCCAATGTAATGTAAGTGTCCCTAAAAAACTACTGTTATTTGTATGCAAGAAAAGGTAGCCCATTTCTATTTTTTATTATTATCATCATTATTATTATTATTATTATTTACACGACACTGAAACGCAAGGACCAAGATTGATTAATTTAGTTTTAGAGCTTGCACAATTTTTTTCTTTTTCTTTTCTTTCTTAATTTCTTTCTTTCTTTCTTTTGTTCTCGTTTTATATTTTAATTGTGCTAGATATAATGAACTTTGAGAGTCCTAACTAATTTAGTTTTTTGAAGATCTTGCAGCATTTCTTTCTTTCTTTCTTTTGTCATGTGTTGTTATATATAAATGGACTTTGAGAGACGCACATTGTTGGCAAACATAGAAACTTTATTTTAATTACTTCGAAAAATAGATATTTATTTTTTATCCAACCCTGACAGGCTGAAACACTGACAAACAAAATAAATTAAATATAAAAATGTGCACACAATAAATAATATGATAATATAAAAAGTAGAAATTTTATAAATTAAGTGAAAAGGATAAACCTGAAATACATAAGTCATCACAATTACAGTTATGGCAACATACGTTAATAAATATGGCACAAGTAAATCGTAATCCCTCAAACAAATAAATAAAAATGATTATAAATTAGATCACTTCAGAAGTTACATTAGACAAAACATAAATGTCACGTTGTGTTTAAATCAGTTTTACTGACAAATAAAAGTGAGTCGCAGAATAAATATCACTCATAAATCAACCCTGTATTAAAAGTCTATTTCTCTTAGGTCTGTGGGTGTGCTGGCTCTTTCCTCTTCAATATCACCATCTTTCTCCTCATGTGCTCCATTCCTCAGTCTCTCCCTGAGAGCTCCCTCTATCAGCTCAGTGCAGCACTGCAGCACCGTCTGTCGGCACAAGCAGGAATAGTTACAGATATACAAGTCATAATAATAATAATTCTCTCTCTCTCTAAAAAAAAAATTATGGTATCACTTTATTTTAAGGTGTCTTTCTTACACAGGTTACATGTAGGCTACTTACAATTATAATAACAACTAATTATGTATAATTACATGCAAGTAACCCTAAGCCAAACCCTAATCCTAAACCTAACTACATAGTAAGTACATGCAGTTAATTAATATTACTCAGTACTTAAATGTATAATTACACTGTAACGAGGACACCTTAAAATAAAGTGTAACCAAAATGATGATGATTATTATTATTTTATGTTTAGCTCTCTCATACTCTCTGAGATAAATCGTGGCTCACCACATCAGTCTGACAGAGTGTGGCCAGGGCAGAGGTCATGACGCTCAGCTCTCCCGCACTCTTGGCCCTTAAACCCCGCAGGGCAGAGTTCAGTGCAGCCGCAGCCACCAGTGAAGGAGGACTTCCCAGAAAGCGCGAGTCACACACACACAAGGCAACAAGTGTATCGCCGTGGCGTCGCAGCGTTGCGAGAAAGTCTCCTGTACGCGCGTCTCCGTCCCTGAGTTCCCCAAGAGTGCGCAGGAAGTGCGGGATGAAGTCCTGAGGAGTCACTGCTGCCACATCCCACCGCAGAGTCGCCAGCACCACACGCTCCATTTCCTGTCGGAGTAAGCATATATGTGACCCTGGACCACAAAACCAGTCATAAGGGTCAATTTTTTCGAAATTGAGATTTATACATCATCTGAAAGCTGAATAAATAAGCTTTCCATTGATGTATAGGACAATATTTGGCCGAGATAGAACTATTTGAAAATCTGGAATCAGAGGGAGCAAAAAAATCTAAATATTGAGAAAATCGCCTTTAAATTTGTCCAAATGAAGTTCTTAGCAATGCATCTTACACATCAAAAATTAAGTTTAGATATATTTACAGTAGGAAATTTACAAAATATCTTCATGGAACATGATCTTTTACTTAATATCCTAATGATTTTTGGCATAAAAGAAAAATCAATAATTTTGACCCATACAATGTATTTTTGGCTATTGCTACAAATATACCCCAGCGACTTAAGACTGGTTTTGTGCTCCAGGGTCACATATATAAAACTGTCTATATGCACATGTATATGTCAATTTTATTACTCTTTTTTTCCAACACTTTTCACTTAAATGATTTCATTAATAATGGGAAAAGTGTTAAATTAGAAAAATGCAGAAAAGCACTATTTTCTAACGATTTATTGAATGTTTCAGACTTTTGGACAGCACTGTCCATAATATTGAGCCTTTAGTGAATTTTGATTGATTATTTAAACACTCACCCGCAGGTTTGATGAGAGAAAGTCATACTCTGCTGCCGCACAGAGCGTGTCTGCACTAACTGTGTCACTTTCTGTCAGTTTAGAGGCCACCAGAACACAAGCTGCAGCCAGACAGGATGGAGTTTAAAAGATTCAAGCCCTACACTGAAAAAAAAATAAAAAAAATTTTCTTAGAAAATGCTAGTAAATTTCACAAACAAGTAAAATATTGAATCAATATAAAATTCTGAAGCAGAAAAACTTTTTTTTTGTTAAAATACTAATAATCTTTGTTGCACAACTTTTGTTTATAACTTAAAAAAAAAAAAACTTTTAGCATGTACCCTACTTGTGAAAAGCGCTTCAAACACAAAATTACTGATATTAAAAACATGAACAACATACTTGATGTCTAGCACTAGATTTTGGTTATTAGCATGCAAATCTACCTCCATGGTCCACTTGGCCAGTTCCCCTCTGCGCTGTGGTTCTCTCTGGATGAGAGAGATGTAGAGAGGAGATGGCAGGTATCTCTCCTCGGACTGCAGAAGTCTCTGAATAACTCTCAGTCCGGAGACGCTGGGGTCCCATGGGGCTCGGACTGAAGACTGAGTCCTGTCCTGGCCCTCTTCCTCCTCACACCACAGAGACACAGACATCACTCCTGCCAGCAGTTGTGATCCAATACTGAAGCTGTCCCAAGTGAGTCTCAAAAGTCTTGGTCCCGAGTAGAAGAGTTAGTGCAAACTTCCTTGCCCTTTTGAAAGTGCTTGTTTTTAAATGTGTGAGTGAGTGTCTGTGTGTTTCTTGCGTTGTTCTCAGCCGCCTTTTCTCTTCGGTCTGCTTATATATCCTCTGAGTGAATGGGTGACCGCTGATAAAAAAAGTGAGAATGTGAAGAATAAAGAGGGGTGTGTAAAATGAGTGGAGTAAAAAAAATAAAGCACCACAATGCTGGCTGAGCAACAATGGCATCAACAGGTGGAGAGAGGGAGAGAGAGAGAGAGGGAGGAGAGAGGAGCGCAGACAAGAGAGGGAGTCGCCCAGAGGGACACAGCAACAGCTTGTCACCGTCAGTGAGCAAAGAAAAGAGAGCAAGAGAGAGAGAGAGAGAGAGGTCATCACCATGCTGCGACAATGGGAATGAATAACAATAAGACATGGATGTTTGTTGACAGTGAAGGGTATCAGATAAAGATGGTGCGAGTACATTTACACATCAGATAAAGATTTAAAACTGCATATGCAGTAATTCATGGACTTATGTATTTGGCTCTAGAAAAGTCCAACTAGTGGTTGAAGGTCATGGTTTTAAAGCATTCTCAAGGCACATTCCACAAATATGGTCTTCTAACTTTAGCATTAGAGGTATAAATGCCATTTTTTGGCTAAGAAATGTTAAGCAAACTATTATATAACATAAAATTGAAGGGTTAGTTCACCCAAAAATGAAAATTGTGTCATTAATTACCCTCATGTCGTTCCAAATCCAAAAGACCTTCCATCATCTTCAGAACACAAATTAAGATTTTGTGATGAAATCCGAGCACTTTCTGACCCTGCATAGACAGTAAAGTAACTGAAATGTTCCCAGACCCAGAAAGGTAGTTAGGAATTCGTTAAAATAGTCCATGTGACATCAGTGGTTCAACCGTAATTTTATGAAGCTACGAGAATACTTTTTGTGTGCAAAGAAAAAACTAATGACACAAAATAACACCACAAAAAGTATTCTTGTAGCTTCATAAAATTACGGTTGAACCACTGATGTCACATG
>NW_015664033.1:1868578-1868691 GCF_001515625.1 Sinocyclocheilus rhinocerous | reverse complement strand
ACATTTACACCATTTACACATCAGATAAAGATTTAAAACTGCATATGCAGTAATTCATGGACTTATGTATGAAAAGTCCAAAAAGTCCAACTAGTGGTCGAAGGTCATGGTTT
>NW_015664033.1:1842111-1868141 GCF_001515625.1 Sinocyclocheilus rhinocerous | reverse complement strand
ATTCTCGTAGCTTCATAAAATTACGGTTGAACCACTGATGTCACATGGACTATTTTAACGAATTCCTAACTACCTTTCTGAACCTTGAACATGTCAGTTCCCTTGCTGTCTATGGAGGGTCAGAAAGCTCTCGGATTTCATTAAAAATATCTTAATTTGTGTTCTGAAGATGAACGACGGTCTTATGGGTTTGAACAACATGAGGGTGAGTAATTAATAAAATAATTTTCATTTTTGGGTGAACTATCCCTTTAACCTAGCATAAAAAGTAGTGAGTTTAAAAAACATCAAATGTTTGTATCTCTCGGAAATTGTGATTTTGGTCTCACATAAGACTTAATTATTGAATTGGTATTCAGTGTTCAGTTTCAGTTTGTTTTTAATGATTAACTCAAAGCTGAACCATTTAAACATGTTACTAGTGTTGTAAGAAAACAATCAAAGAAATATTTATATTTATGTAAAACAGAAATGTATCATTACTTATAGTAAATCTTTTAAAATAGTTTAAACAGTGTCTATTTAATTTAATTGTTATATTATATTATATTATACATTGGTAACAGGGTTCAAATTTGCAAATGACAGTAAGGGAATAGAAAACAGAACTCATATAATATTAATACAATAAGATCAACATTTTCTAAGCACCTGACCTTTTAAGAAAGGGATTCCAAAACATTTCCTCAGGCATGTTTTGTGACCTTAAATATTTACTTGAACTACCCTCTGAGATTTTCATTTAATATTTTAATAATTTAACAACACATGCACATATTCACATTTCTCAGATGTCAATTAATGTTCAAAAATGTAAAAGAGTTTTCAGTTAAATGCTTTATTTTATTGAATGTGTTCAGTTTTTAGCACTGGATTTATCACTGCAGGTTTTGTAATAGCAGCCTTTTGAGGCTTCATTGCATATTCTAAACAAGACAAAATTTTTGTCTTGTCTAGAATACATAATGAAGCCACAAAAAGCTGTTACTACAAAAACGGTAGTAAGAGTGAAACTGATAACCCAGAACACCTGATTTTCCAGGTCTGAAATGACATCGGGCTCAGAGCAGATGGAAAAGCTTTTTGAAATCTGATACAGGAGTGTGAGACAGAGACTGAGACTGATGGGTAGAGCTGGAGAGTGTGTGACTTTTGTTTTCGGCACACTGAAGTCACACTTACTCACGTGCCACCTAATCACCCCATCACCCCCGTTTTGTGTGGAATCTCATTGTCAAAGCAACTAGTCTCCCATTATGCCTCTCCATCTCGCACAGCAGCACACACTCGTTACGCCCCTCCCTGGGCCTGTGGCAATCTGGTGTCCTGTTTAAAGAGCGGTGGGTCCTAATGGGAGGGCTGGGTGAGGTATGTGCAACAGACAGTGGAGCCGGCAGGTCAATGAGCCGTATTGTCTCTCTTTACAAATGACTGTCAGACACCAGTGCCTGGCCTTCTGCTCCCACTCACTTCACACACTCACACTCGACTCCTCACAGTCACAGTGGGACACGTTTAGGTGCAGACCTCAGGACTGGATTTGTCAGTGTGTCTACAGGTGGCTGAACATTTCAGAAGTTGAGCTTTTGTAAAAAAAAATTAGTCACACAAAGTTGATTCTACCTTTCTTCACAGTAACAGTTGTTTTTTGTTTTGTTTTGTTATTTATAATTTAGTGCATTCATTCACCGGACATTTGTGTAAAATTCAATTTTCTTCTTTAGCACTAAGACAATTCTAAAAATCAAGTAATGCATATATAATACATTAGAATGATTTCTGAAGGATCATGTGACTCTGAAGACTGTCACTGTATATATATATATATATATATAATTAGTTATGGGGAAATAGTTTTGTTAGAAAATATTAACTTAAGTTTTTGATGTTTCCCCTAAATAGAATTATAGAATATGGAGAAAGAAATATAAGAAATTATTGTGGATAGAATAGTTATGCAGAATAGAGTTACAAATTATACAGAATATAATTCAGATAATTTAGTTTTGGAATTGTTGCATTCATATTAAAATCTTTGACATTTGAATAAATAGAAATAAATACAGAAACAAGGCAATTGTTGTCATAGAGTGAATGTAAAAAAACAGTTGAATGTGAATAGCATATTTTTTTAGTTTGAGTTCATGTTAAAATGTATCTCAAAAAGTTTAAATTGTAGAATTTAATTTGTTTAATGTCCTGGCAAATTAGCAAACAGTTCAAGACATTGTTTAGATCTAGAGAGAAGACACATCTCTGACTGACACAGTGCTATAGGAAGTTATAGATGGTTGCCAGGGTATTCTGAGTCTCTACCCTAGTAAAAAAAAAAAAGTAACATATTTAAAATACATTTATTTCATACTAAGTATAGTTCAAATCTATTGACATATTTACTGAAATATTGCTTGAGATTTACTGTTATAAAAATGATTATTAAACTTTATTTGGAGTACTACTTGTGCACAATGCACATTTCTTAATATTAAGCCTAAAATGTGTTTTAATGTCACTACTGGTAAGGATTGTATGATCTTTGAATAATATCTGTGTTTAAATGCAGGATCTTTAAAGTGCACCTGAAGTATACTTGCAATAGTTCCACTTTAGCACAATCAAATATACTTCAGTAAATCTTTAGTTGGGCTTCAGCACTACTTCCACACAATTAAAGTGCATTAAGCACAAAATTAGTTTTAGCAGACTTTAGGTATACCAGTTTATTATACCAAAAGTACGATTGCAGGGTATTTTTTAAGCACATAAATATGTAATTGTATTTGTAGTATACTTAGCATGAAATAAATGTATTTCAAATACATTTTAGTATATTGATTTTTCACTAGGGTATGATATTCAGATTTCTAAATATGACTTATTTTCATTGATTTATAAACCACCAGGTGAAAACTGCAATGTATGTAAAAGTAATAGCAAAAGAAAAAGTAAAGAGGACAGAACAAGGTGAAAATGTCACAAGTCCGATATAACTCTCATCACACAACAATAACCCTCTAAAACCTGATGAAGCTCTCAAATGCGCAAAATAGAGCCTTCACTCAGACACAGTAGAGCAGCTTGAACTGCTCCAGCCCTTGAAAACTAACTAGAGCTTAACTCAGAGCAGATTGAGTTTGAATGAGACACTCTTCTTATTTTCTGTTCTCCAGTAAAGCGAGGTCATGCCGGCCGTAAAAGGGACAAGATGAGTCTCAGGGGTAAAAGTGTGTGTTTGTGTGTGAGACAAAGAAGGTTGGCAGATCGCAGGGCTGTTTAAGTGCCATGCTAAATTCATACGTTGCAGCTGTATTCAAACAAACACAGTGGGAAAATGAAGGGAGGGCGAGGGAGAGACAGACAGAGAAAAGAGGAGGACGAACAGCAGAAAGAGCAGTGAGCAGGACGGTGAGGAGGAGGCGTGGTTCTCCACCCCTCATTTGGCAGGACAGTGGGAAACAGTGACCCCATTTACCCTGATCTTTTAACCCCAGTCTGACACCTGCTGATGGAGTGTGTGAATGTGTTTGTTTGTGTGACGACGGCACTGGGGTTGAGCCATGCCGTTCTGTGCCAGACATACATTAAACGGTTCAACAAAACATATGTCAAATGTAGAAATAACAGATTTTCTGCTTCATTCATTTGTCATTTTACTAAAACATGGATTTTTGGTTTCTAAATAAAAAATCAACTAATACATTCAAAATAAAAGTGATCTAATAAGTTCTCATCTCTCAGTTCATTCTTCTTTTAAGATTTGTGTTCTTTAACTGGCTAATCTGTTGTAATCCTCCAATTGATGAAGTGGTTTTATCGGATTTACCTTATCATCTGAAGAGAGAAGAGGGTAAAAACAATAACACATTGTAATAAATGAAAAAAAATATTTATCTAGAACATTGACTTTTACATTATTATTTTTCATTTATACAAATAAAAATGAAAATTTCCAAGACATTGTTTATCACCTGAATGAACATTTACATATAACAGAAAGCTAATGTTTTAAATCAAAGTTATAATAAAGTGTTACAGAGAAAACTTTTCATCACTATACAGTATATTAGGGCATTAAGATAATAATAACAATAATAATAGTAATAATAAAGATCTTAATAAAAGTTAAAATATTTATCTAGCATTAATTAATTAGTTTTTTCATTATTATTTTTTTCATTACAAAAAAAAATTCAAATCTGAATGAATATTTACGTAATGTAATTCTAATATTTGTACGTTATTTTGAAGTGTTACAGAGAAAGCTTTTTATCAGTTTATTGTGATATTAATAATAATAAAAATTTAAATTTTTTTTATCTATGGCCTCATTTAGTTTTATTAATTTGTTTACATTTCCATTACATTTTCTTTTATTATCTGAATATGCATATGCATGCAATGCAGATAAATAATACATGTTTATCACATATAAAGCTAAGTGTTTATAAGTGTTACTGAGAAAGCTTTTTGTACTGGGGGTCAAGGCTGTCAAGGTTAAAAACCCCTTTGGTTTTTAGACAAGGAATGAGAATAAAGTGGACATTTGGCAAAGAACAATACCTCAATGTCAGGGACTCAATTTCAATGTTTTATTCTTTAGCCATATGAAAAAGCTTCATTTTAAAAACTAACATAAAAAGTAATATGAAGTAGCTCTTGCTACATTGCATGCAAAACGGTAGTGCACAGCATCATCTTCTAGCTGTCACTGAGTGTAACAGTAAAGAGGGAGAGAGAAAACAACTAATATACATTATCATACAATACATAATTAATAACATGGTTTTGGGTACTGCTAGTATAGTGGATCAAACAATAAAGATACCTAAAGCTCATAAATGCATAAAATATTAAGTGATCAAATATGAGCTGCGACTATAATGCTCACACTATAAACTGTAAGCGTTCCCTCTCTTCAGTGACTCTGTCTGCAATGCCCACAGTCATTCACACATCAGTTTAAACAGCATGTGGAAAATACTCGGCCCTTCTTAGGAAAGTACAGTAGAAAATAGTCAGCTGATCTTATTTTTATTAGGTCGCTGCAGATCTAGATTTCAATCTCTGAATTACATTCACCATATTTTATAAACACGTTAATTATTTTTTGGGAATATTCATCATTATGGTTAAATTAAAATCATCTGTCCCCCTTCTGCCAATCACCTTCTGGAATTAGGGGTATGTAGGAGGCGTCTGCTGTGGTGTCCGTCCATTAAACGGCTGGCAGGATGAAGCTCCTCTGGCCTCGGACTGAGCGAGAAGGGTGTCTGTCTCTGTGGGCTCTGAGTTTGGACTCTCTTCTGAAAAGCTGGATGGGACACGCAGCCCAAGAACTTCCTGTACTTTCACAGACAGCTCCTGAGAACAGAGCAGTCAGAAAGCATTATGAACACGGTTATTTTTCATAGCCTATCAGCAGTCATATCTGTCCCATCTCACCTTGCAGTTTGTCAGCTGCAAATAAATAGCCTCTGCTCCACAGAGTATTGACTGCAGATCCAGCTTCATGGTCAGCTCATTAATGTGCTGGAAACACACACACACACACACACACACACATACTTCGAGTCAACTGACTTACTGTGCATGTCATTTTCCTGGTTCTACTTTATATTTTCATGGGCTTAAACAATTCTATGCTTACCTTCAGTATAGAGTTAAAATCATGATTTGAGCCAATCAGCTCCCCTTTTTGTGACTCAAGAATGGAGCAGGCCATAAGTAAGTGGAAGTTTTCACAAGGCAGACGGGTCCACAGAACCTGCAAAACATTGGTGTTGATATTGTTCAATAAAACTACTAAAATCATTTCCTTTAATTGAAAAAGTTGAAATAAAATAACATATAAATAGTAGATGAAAAACTTAAACTTAATTAGAAAATGTGCCAATGGCATCTAACTGAAATAAAATTAGTTAAAGAACTACAACTGAATCTAAATAGAAAAAAAAAATCTAAAACTGAAACGAAAATAAATAATCTAAAAAAAAATCTAATACTACAGAAACTAAAACTGAAATAAAAAAATTAAATCTAAACAGAAATATTAAAAAATCTAAAACTAATAAAAATGACAAGCACAAAATTGCTTACATATAAAATAAAATTAAAATGAAAACTAAAAACAAGAAAATAAAGCTACTTTATACCCAGAGCTTTATATATATATATATATATATAAAATGTTAATAATACTAAAATAACACTGATGAGAAGAGTTTTTAATATTTAATAAATGAATATAACAAATCAATATTAAAAATCAAAACTGTTGTGCTGCTTTTGTGTATGAAAATGCATTTTCTTTTAAAGTTATTTAAACTACAGAATGTAACAGAAAACTACTGTAAGTTCACATGCTGTATGTGCTTAACATGTATGTGCTTAATTTGAGTCAGCATATTTTGCTAAAATATATTAATTCAAATGAATTATAAACATCATATATTTGATATATTATTAATGATGATGAAAGTCATAGAAAATAATACAAATAACCTCCCTCTTACCTCCCAAAGACTCAAGATGTCTTCAAAAGAGAATTCTCTCTTAAACCAAATCAGCAACCAACGGAAACAGAAACAAAGTGAACCACTGTCCTGAGAGTCTAAGAGAGATAAAAACAAAACAAGCAAACAAACAACATTTTATTAACCAGCGGTGCCACCGTGCATTAGCCAATAGAGAAAAAACACATATAGAAGGTAGAGGTTTATAGAGAATGTGTGTTTGTGTTTACCCAGGTAGTCACACAGCTCTGGATCAAGTGCTCTCAGTAGGAGGCTGAGCTGAAGCAGCTGCTGTTTCATGGCCTCTTGAGACTCTTCAAAGTTTTGGTGCTAAAGAAAGATAAAGGCTTTATATCCAGAGCGAACACATCGATTGAACAACACAATCAGAAAACAAGTGTGTTTACTGACCACTAAATCCATAAAGCCTGTCAAACACCAGAAGGACTCCACCTCATTCTGGGTAACAAAGAGGAGAGGAGACAGAAGATCACTCATCCCCTGGACATAACCTAAAGAGCAAAGTGAGAGAGAAAGAGAGAGAGAGAGAGCGAAAAGTGACATAACAGCATTCTCTAGTGGTCGGTAGCTGGAATTAAAATGCCATAACGGAAATGCACATACCCAGATCGAAGTTATACATGCAGTACGTCATCAGTTCGTCATGGAGCAGCGCAAGTCCTGGGTTCTCATTCCCAGAAAAGAAGGAATTGTGTCTGTCTGTTCGATTCACATCCCGTTCTGTCCAATCAAAGAGCAGGAGCAAATCAGATGTAGAAAGTGACCGGCTACACTTGCTGTAGGATCTATGACACAGCTGAACGTACCTATGAGGCTACGGTTTCCTCGGAAGAGAGAGTTCCTCATCTCCTGCTCTTCACTAACTGACTTCCACTGAACCTTCATCCTGAAATACTCATCCCTGAAGAGAAAAATAACAAATGTAAAGAGCACAAAAATTTAAAGAATAATTCAAGCTGACGATCAGGGGTTTTAGAAAGGAAAGAGGCAGGGTAGACACATTATTGGCCTTATCATTCGGGTTTATGTATATAAATTAAGTAGTCGTATATATGGTAGAGTAGAACTTAGAAAACGTAAGTATAATTGCTGTTATCATTCAAAATTTGAGGTCAGTAAGCTTTTATTAATCAAAGATGCATTAAATTAACCAAAAGTGACATATAGAATGTTACCAAAAAATCTTTTCAAATGAATTCTGTTATTTTTATCCTTAAAAGGTTTCACTGTTTCCACAAAAATATTACGTAGTACAACTGTTTTCAACATTGACAATACTAAAAATGTTTCTTGAGCAGCAAATCAGCATATTAGAATGATTTCTGAAGGATCATGTGACGCTTAAGACTGGAGTAATGATGCTGAAAATTCAGCTTTGCCATCACAGGAATAAATTACATTTTAAAATGATATTATATATAAATTATATATTATAAATTACATTATTAAAATTATATTACAATAGAAAAGTTATTTTAAATGGTCATAATATTTCACAATATTACTGTTTTTACTGCATTTTTGTTCAAATAAATGTAGCCTCGGTGAGCATAATAGAGTTCTTTAAAAAAAAATATATATTTTTTTTTAATCTTACTGACCCCAAACTTTTTGACAGCAGTACATATACTGTGCTAAGCTTAGGTCTAAAGAGAAAAATGACACAGGAAACCACAACAGCTGCAAATGAATTAAGTAGTCGTATGGTAGATTAGAACTTCGAAATGTAAATATAATTGACCCTTCGCAAAAACCCCCTCCTTAGTTACTGTTGCTATTTCTGACAAACAATGGCGCTCTCACACAACATATCATGTTCTCATGCAGTAAAAAATACATCGCTGAGCAAAGAGAAAACTGACAACACGCCGACAGACAAGACAGAGAAGGTTACTTTTGCTATGAAACAAAGTCTTAGCTTTCAAATTTTGACATTTTTTAAGAAATTCAAACAATAAATACAGTTTTGTGGCTCTTTAATGTGTCATGACAGATCACTGTAGCGGCTCAGTTCAAGAGGCACATGAACCGATCATCCTTTCATATTTACATATTTAAAGCATAAAATAAACATGAATGAACATCAGAAGGTATTTGATTTCAACAGCGGAAATATGTCAATACACAGTTTTTTTCAAGTTTAAGTCCACCGAAGTTAATCTACTATCCTGTCTGGTTTGTTTGTCGATAAAATAGGCGGATTCGGCATTATGATTGGTCAGATCACCTGTCAATCAAACTCTTTGCGAACGGTCAGTTGCTATTATCATTCATCCGTTTGAGGTCGGTAAGCTTTTATTCAGCAAAGATGCATTAAATTAATCAAAAGTGACAGTAAAAGCATACAGAATGTTACAAAAAATCATTTCAAATGAATTCTGTTATTTTTTATCCTAAAAAGGTTTCACTGTTTACACAAAAATAGTACGTAGCACAACTGTTTTCAACATTGATAATAATAAAAATGCTTCTTGAGCAGCATATCAGCATATTAGAAGGATTTCTGAAGGATCATGTGACACTGAGGACTGCAGTAATGATGCTGAAAATTCAGCTTTGCCGTCACAGGAACAAAATACATTTTAAAATATATTACCACAGAAAACATGTATTATAAATGTCATAATATTACTGTTTTTACTGCATTTTTGTTCAAATAAATGCAGCCTCTGTGAGAATAAGAGACTTGTTTTATAAAAAATAAAACAAATTATTAAAAAAACTTTAAAAATCTCACTGACCCCAACATTTTTGACAGCAGTACATATACTGTGCTAAGCTTAGGTCTAAAGAGATATACTGAATACTGACACAGGAAACCACAACGATTTCTGAAGGATCATGTGACACTGAGGACTGCAGTAATGATGCTGAAAATTCAGCTTTGCCGTCACAGGAACAAAATACATTTTAAAATATATTACCACAGAAAACATGTATTATAAATGTCATAATATTACTGTTTTTACTGCATTTTTGTTCAAATAAATGCAGCCTCTGTGAGAATAAGAGACTTGTTTTATAAAAAATAAAACAAATTATTAAAAAAACTTTAAAAATCTCACTGACCCCAACATTTTTGACAGCAGTACATATACTGTGCTAAGCTTAGGTCTAAATGATCGGTCTGAGCCGTGCTGTTTTTAAGTCGAACACACCTAATATGTACGCGTAATTGCATCGCTTTGACCGTAGATCCCACCTTCTCACACGCCATGATTGGTCCATTATGTACAATGCTTGCATGTTATTGGTCAAACTACTTTTCGATCATTACCTTCAGCAAGCATGAAAACAGGAAAACAAAGCCAAAACAAATCCTGGCCAGGACGCGTCCTGAGAAAATGGCACGTATGGTCACCCTAGTTAAAACAAAATGTGTTTAGCTCACGTTTTCACCCGAAGAATGTCCTCTCTCTCTTTGGCTGTGCTGTTCCACGGGTAGAACCCCAGTAAGAACTTCCACACCTCCTTCCGCAGAGATGGAACAATGCCCTAGAAAAAGCAGGAAAGATTTGAATCAATGGTAACGTCATTGATTTGTGGCATGTAAACAGGATTAGGAAAATATCACTGAAACCTAGACGAACCCCTCTAAACACCAGCTTCTTGACCTTCTGTGGATCAGTGACACGGCCCTCTGGATCCAAAAACTGATCCCAGTTATCCAAAGGCTTTCCTCTTTTGACCTCCGGTCTGGGGCCGAGCTCTGCCCCCTGGTGGAATACACAATCTCTTTTTAAGTTTATGCACAATCGGCATTTATACACAAACAGCCAGGACTCTATGTAACTCACGCAGTTAATGAGCTCAAAGCCTGGCTCCTCATCAGCTGAGTGTGGGAAATGGGCATCTTGCGGTGAGCGGTTACCGAGGGGCGACTCTGGATGTCTAAGAGCTCCCCGAAAGAAGTTAGTCACTTTGGAGAAGCCCCCAAATGTGGTCGCATAAGGGTCCTGAATGAACCTCTGTAGACATGACCAATCACATGGCATGTTTACAGGACCTTGTTTATGGCTTTAACCACATTAAAACACAACATATATGACTTACAGACACTAGATCTGCACTGGTATCATCAAAGAGGTGCAGCTCATCAAACGACTGTGATAGGGCCCCAGAATCATGCGGGTATGCCAGGAAGAGCCTACCATCCATGGGAGACCTTATAGCAGAATGCGTCACATATAGGTACTAAAATGCAAAAGAGTTGGTTGAAAAAGATCAATTAGCATGCCACTCACGGGGCCAGTCTGATGTAACGCTGCATGGCTTTTAGCAGCTCTCTAGTGCCCCCTCGATGGAAGTGCAGGGGAGGGAGAGGATCGCCCCCTCTGGTGGTCATCACCAAGAAGTTCCTGCCCAGAGAGAAGCGAGCCCTCCGGAGAGAGTACAGCTCTGAAAGGGGCAGGGAGAAGCCCCACTGACCTGCCAAAAGACATAAACGTACGTGAGCATGTAGAGTATGTAAATGCAAGCGCACTTCATCTGAGAAGCAGCAGTTTGGCGCAGTACCTGTTTCTCTGACTGGTGGATGCTCTTGCAGTCGTTCCTGCTTGACTGTACTGATGACGGCCCAGTCTGGCTCATAGCCTGGGTCAAACTTAGTTTCCTCTTCCCCTCCTTCCCCATCCTTTCAGGAAACAGAATATAAGAGAGAATAAGAGAGGAACAGAAGTTTAGGAAACAGGACGCCATTCAAAAGTTGGGAGTTGGTAAGATTTTTAATGTTTTTAATGTTCTTGCATTCAACAAGGCTGCATTTATTTGCTCGAAAATACAGTAAACACCAATACTGCAAAATATTATTACAACTGTATTCTATTTTAATATATTTTAAAATGTAATTTACTCATGTGACAGCATAGCTGAATTTTCACCAGTCATTACTCCAAACTTCAGTGTCGCATGATCCTTCAGAAATCATTCTGATGATCAATTATCAGTATTTTTGTAGACTCCGTAAAAAAAAAAAAAAGTATTCATTTCTTTAAAAAAAAAAACCTCCCTGACTCCAAACTTTTGAATGCTAATGTACATGTTAACCATTTCTCAGAGATTTGACCATTTACATTACATTTATATATCCAAAGCAACTTACAAATAAGGACAATAGAAGCACTCAAAACCAACAAAAGAACAGTAACATGTTACTGCTATGACAAGTCCCAGTCAAGCTAATGCAAAAGAATAGCAAAAGAATACAGAATGCTGTTAAGAGGGTCAAAAAAAATTGAAATAAGAAGAAAACAAGTAGTTAGAATTTAAAAAAAAAAGAATAGAGAGTGCAAGTGTTAGAGGGTCAGGTATTTTTTAATAAATAAAAAGAAAACAAGTGGATAAAATAGAAATAGAATAGAGAGTGCTAGTGTTGAATGGTCATGTGTAGATGAGAGAGGTGTGATTTTAGTTGTTTCTTGAAGATGGCTAAGGACTCAGCTGCTCAGATTGAGTTGGGCAGGTCTTGACTCGCCAAAGTATTTTTTTATAGAGATGTTTGGTTTTATTGTGTGTAAATATCTTCAGTAGGACAAAACTTTTTAATTTCTATTAATTTTCAATGACCTTTATTTCCACGACTTTGCAAATCACAATTTACAAATTTCCCAAAACCATTTTTTTTCCTTTGAGCATGTTAAGTTCAATATAGATTTTAAATGAACATGTGACAAGTGACCTTTGAACTTTGAAGAGCAAACTGAGTGTTAAAGTCATTCTCTTACCAACCTTTTTGGCGTAGAAGACAGCAGGAGCATTTCTCACATCCTCCTCAACAGGGCTCCACTCCAGTGCCGGCTCTCCATCCTGAAAGAGTTTATTTTGTAAATGGTGTTAATAGACAGAACAATTATTTACTAACACATAACCTCATTAATAATATATTAGCACATCAAAGTGTTTAATAATAAAATATGTTAATCCTGATACAGTCTGTTGATCATACCCGCTCAACTATCCGGATGAAGCCGGGGATGGTTGTGTCCTGATTGCTTCTTTTGGCATTGGTGTGGAGGTAAACACCCTCCTTCTCAAAGATCAGCTGATGAATGACATAATAGATCACACTTTTACAACAGGACCAAATGTCAACAAAACTACAGAGGAATAATTTGAAACAAGATGTCAATATATAACGATTATCCTTCAGCATTAAATAGATATAATGAATTTAAATGTTTGTTTTTTCTAATAACCCAACAATAAAAAGAATTGTAGCTGTAATACTATAGTGGACAATTCCTGATATACCACAATAGATTAATAATTCAGCGGCTTACAAATAATGACTTTCAGAAGTTAGATTAGCAACTGATAATCACATGGAGGAAGCGGTAATGTCAACATTCTAGCTGCTAGTTTTCTATAATCTATAATACTTCATTACGTTATGACCAAAGCTCTCCAGTTAACTGGTTTGACCAGTGACGCCGTTCAATAAAAACCTCCTTGCTGAAGGTGTTACCCAACAGGTGACAGAGGTATTTGAAACACCAGTCCATCATAGAGACATGACAGTGACTAAACCATCAGGCTTGAACGACATGTCAGTCACCAGCCTGGGCTATCGCTAACTAGCTTCAGCAGCTATGGAAAAACGGTCTTTTCCTGAGACATTAAATACGTAATAATGTAAAAATGCATGTATAGCTTTGTGTGATGTCATGTCAAATATGACATCGTCGATCTAAACGTAAGGTTACTGACAAACACTATCGCTACTCACCTTGTAACTCTCCGGCTTCGCCTCCATTCCTCCTCCTGTTTGACCAAAACAATCACACTTCCGTTTTTTCCTGGATGACACCGCCCACCTCCGCAGCAGCCAATCAGAAACTAATAAAGCATGACGTTGTCTTTATTATGTTATTTTGAAGATGGTGATAATGAGTATGATGTTCTTAGCATATATTTGTTGACATAATATAATGATCTGTAATACAAAACAAAAAATAGATTCTGTGTTTAAAAAAAAAAAGTCCTCCCTGCTGTCACCACAGATTCTGTCATAATTTAACATTTTTATGTCGTTTCAAACCCACAAAGTTAAGATTTTTTTTCTTCTTCAGTGAAGCACAAAAAAAAAAGAGCCAGAATGACAGTCAGCATTTACTTTCATTGCATGGAATTGCATATGCAATGATGACTGAGGCTGTCATTCTGAAAGACAGTCGTGCTTAAAACACCATTGGGGTGAGTAAAATTATGCCAATTTTTTATTTACCGGTATTTATTTAATTTTGCTCTTTAAATTCTCTTACAAAACTGTTTATTATGTAAAAGTACAAATAACTATAACTCTTGGAAGTACAAGAAAACCACCTGGAGAAATGTGACCGTTTTTAGTGTGCACCAAAACATTAGCCTGCTGCACATGAAGTCCAGTAAATCATTATGTATCATTGATTATCAGCTTCCTTCAATGTCACACCTGCTCATATTTGTTCTTTCTGAACGTTACCTCTGCAAATGTGTACGCTCAAGGCGCGTGCGTCCACTCTAATGTTGCCATGTCCGCTTATTTCGCGTATATTGTTTTTGAGATTTGCCTTTACAGATGAATAAATCTAGTCCTTGAATTCTAGATAGAGGTTTTAGGGGCTGTAATGACTTCGGCTGTTCCAACAGGGCTTATTCCAAGAATGTACCCACGTTTTTTGGGGATTTCATGTGCTTTTCCAGCCCCATGGTGCGTAAATGTGTTTTCCATTACCAAGTGTGTGTGTGCACAGCTGAGAAATGTATTAATTTATCCTTACTATAATCGAGTAATGGACACATTACATATTTTGTAAGAGTAAGACTATCGCTGTTAGTTGCATTTTAGTATTGGTTAATCCAGAGGTTTATAATATGGACCCCCAGGGCTGCAAAGGAGTGTTGGGGTCTGTGGAAAAGTTTAGGGAAAAACAGTGTAAAAAATTAATCAATAAAAAACAATAAATAAATAAATAATAGAAATAAGATTAAATAAATAAATAAATTGAATATATCAATAAAAATACACATTTAAATGTACCCTAATGGTACAGTAGTGAGTAGAAAATTTTAAAGTAATGTAAAGAAAATAAATATTTTTCTAATATTTTAAATATTTTTACAATATAAATTTTTCACAGTATAAATTGGGTCTTTATATGTGAAGTATGGAAAAAATATACAGTAGATGCCTTTTATATTTTAGGATGGGGTCCCTCGCAAAGGATGGTCATATTTGGGGACCATGGCATCTAAAACAATAAAAACCCTAGGTAAATCTACGTTTTTTGTGTGTGTGTTTTAATCAACCCACACAAACAATGCATAAAAAAAAGTCGCTTATTCAGTGCTTGTTTGTCAGACCATTTGCGTGTTTCTTTTGCGCAATCTGGCAACCCTGATCCGCTCCTACTGTAAACAGCGCTTTGCGCGTCGCTGCGCTGGAGTCTAGGGGAGAGACAGGCACGGGTTACAGGCTCCTAACAAAGAGGGTTTAATAAAGTTTGGAAGTAAAGGACGATTGTGACAGAGGCGGGAGGATATAACGAGGGTAAGTCAGTCACTTGCCTTTCTTTTCTCGAATCATCCCGATGCAGTTTTAATTGTGCAAAAAGATGAAATAGATTTTAGCTGCATTGCTAACGCTGGAGCGCACTGGCCTGTGTGTTTCACTTGGCCACTCACTAATGAACTGATCAACAAGCTCTAAAGCAGTTAATGTCGTAATGCAAATACCACGCTGTTTAGCCGCTGATTTTGCCAACTGCATATTAAAGCTGACAGTGACAAACAAACAAACAAACAAAAGCAGCAGAAATCATGGCTGGTTGTTCTTCATGTTGTCCCGAAAATGCGAGAAACGGACAGATCCGCTGCATGCAACTGCACAACAGGCCTCGAAAATGATTTTTACCATTTGACAAAGCCTGGCCCTCATTTAAACGAGAACGTCCCAAACAAACGTGTACGTGTGCTACACGTGCGGGGGAATGGAGGCGTAACTTACCCTTCAAAGTGAGTGGGGCGTTTGTTGCACAGCAGTTGATGAGCTTGTTGATTACTCAAACTAGTTTTTAAGCTGTTCTACAGTTCCAAATGTGACCCTGGACTACAAAACCAGTCATGAGGTCAATTTTTTTTTAAATGGAGTTTTATACATCACCATCAAAGCTGAATAAATAAGATTTCCATTGATGTATGGTTTGATAGGATAGGACAATATTTGGCCTAGATACAACTATTTGAAAATCTGGAATCTGAGGGTGCAAAAAAAAAATCAAAATATTGAGAAAATTGCCTTTAAAGTTGTCCAAATGAAGTTCTTAGCAATGCATATTATTAACCTAAAATTAAGTTTTGATATATTTACAGTAGGAAATTTACAAAATATCTTCATGGAACATGATCTTTACTTAATTTACTAATGATTTTTGGCATAATTTTGACCCATACAGTGTATTGTTGGCTGTTGCTACAAATGCTACTTATGACTGGTTTTGTGGTCCAGGGTCACAAATCAAAATGCATGTTCATTTTGCCTAAATAAGCTCGATAGTGTGCTCTTGATATATATTTATGCATATTATGTTTTCTTTTCTAGGTAACATCAGCAAGTGGTGGCATCCTCCCATCTCTCCCCTAGTTCTCTCCTGCACGCAGACACCGTCACCCATTTCAATTGTGCCTCTTCTAACAGTACCATCAGCATTAACTAAACCAAGTTCTCATTACCAAAGAGTGCTAACCACAAAACGCATTTCATAAACACAGACAGACACATTCACACACACACACACACACCAGCATTTCAACATTCCAAAAGAACAAATTCCGAAAACAGTTCAACAGAGCCATAGGTTGTTGTATAAACACATCATGGCCTCTGTCACCAAATCCTCTAACCCCGAGATCCCCGATAATCACAAGGAGAGCTGGCTGGTGCTGCTTGCTGCCGCTGAGGCTTACAGTCAGACGTCTGGTTGTGATTTGGCCATTCTGACCGCCTATAAGAAGTTCCGTCCTTCCGGGGTCGAGGTGGACGGAACGAGGAATCACGAAGGGGGTGGAACTCGGGTGCGGAAGTTTGATTATGCATATCATGTTTGGGGACCGGGGGCCCTAGCGGAGTCGTCACTGCGATACATGGATGACATCGCAGTTCTGCACTCCACCACTGTACTGACGGCTCAGAGACACGCGCGTCTGAATGCAGAGGAAGGAGGAGCCAAACTGGGCGTGGTTGTGCCGTCTGACAGGCTGGTGAGTGCTGTTTTTTTTTTATTTTTAAGCATTTTTGAGTGCAACGCCTTGTGATTTATTGTGTCCTCTTTCTAAAGAGCTTGACTGGAGATGGAGTCGGGACTGTTAGTCCCAACATGAGGCTCTATTCTCAGAGCTACCCGTCGATCTACAGCTCGGCCGCTGCTATAGGCCAGCAAGGCAGTCAGCATGGGAACGGAGAGCGTGACCGGGAGAAAGCGGTGATGGAGGAATGTGAGAAGGCAAGAGAAAGAACGGAAATTGTGGACTTGGAGGAAGAGGAGGAGGAGGATGAGGCCGTCGATCTACAGCTCGGCCGCTGCTATAGGCCAGCAAGGCAGTCAGCATGGGAACGGAGAGCGTGACCGGGAGAAAGCGGTGATGGAGGAATGTGAGAAGGCAAGAGAAAGAACGGAAATTGTGGACTTGGAGGAAGAGGAGGAGGATGAGGAGGAGGAGGAGGAGGAGGAGGAGGAAGAGGATTTGGATGGGAGGAGACGTAACCTGAATGAATCGGCAGGTAAATGCACCTATTTTTGTTTGTTTTCCGATAAGAAGGGGTTTGTCATTGCAGATCTCAAATTCAAACTGAATGGATCTGTCTTTCTTTCTCAGGTGTCTTTTCAATGGATGAGGATTCTCTGTCCCGGGACTGCGAGCCCTTCTTCGAGTCTGACGGGGAGGAGGAGAGCACTGATGGTGAATTATTATTTTTTTTTTTTTATTGATATATTTTAAATAGGGCTGTCAGTTTAATGTGTTAACTTAATTAGTTATGAAAAAATAACGCGATTAAAATATTTTGATGCAGTTAACGCACTGGCCCCGCCCCCAGACCTGTACGTCATCTTACATTTCATACAGCTGACTGTTGACAAATATAATGCAGGGCAACAACTCCATAAATGCAGTTATGCTTTAAAATTTAATATATTGGGGCAAAAATGCTCCTGTATGAGTTTTTGTCTCATGTTTATATCACATGATAAGCGATATCACACGAGAAGCGAGAGCAGTATCACACGAGTGCTGTTTTTGTCCTGAATATCATGAGTGCAAATGTGATTTTTATACAACAGTACAGTAAATAAGACGTTAATATTGTGTTATATTTTAAACACTATTGTCTGTTTTTGCTCAGTTTTGCCAACAAAAATATTACCTATAAAGCCACAGCAGAACTGTTGTGCGTCTCCGAGCAACACAGCGGTGTTTAGTTTCTGAATGAATCCGCGTTTTGAACAAATCGTGTGAATCAATGATTCAAAGCCCTATTCATAAAGAGAGAGAGAGCCGTTTACTTCATTCCTGAATGAATCAGCCTTTTGAATCGAATGAATCAGCCTTTTGAATCGAATGAATGACTCATAAAGACATTTACTGCCACCTGCTGGCATTTTTAGTTTCTTATTTAGAGTATTATTTCATAAAAAAAAAAAAAAAGAATGAATAGTTCACCCAAAAAATGTTAATTATGTCATTTACTCAAACCTGAATGACTTGGGCTACTTTCTTTTGTGGAGCATAAATTATTAAACTTCTGGTAAATGCCAAAAATTACTTAAATGTTATTGCCTATTTTTTCACATTTAGGCATCACAGCATTATAATGTGCAGCATGAAAAATAGATAGCACGTGTTATTTATAGATAACATGTTATTCAAGTGATATATATAATTTTAAGTGGCTGTTAGATGATGTTGAATTGTAAAAAAAAAAACATGGGGAAATCAGCATATATAAAAATCCAATTTCAGCTGATACAGTTCACCACTGTTCAAAATACTTTCATTTGGCAAAGACACATTATATGGAATCAAAAGTGACAGTAAGAAACATTTAAAATGTTTCAAATAAATGTTGTAATTTTGAACCTTATTTATAAAAAAATAAAGTATCACAGTTTTTAAAATGTTAGGCAGCACAGCTGTTTTTGATTGATAATTATAAGAAATGTTTCTTGAGCAGCAAATCAGCATATTATAATGATTTTTGAAGGATCATGTGACACTGAAGACTACAGTAATGACTGCTGAAAAATCGACTTTGCATCACAGAAATAAATTAGTTAAAATATATATTAAAATATAGGTATTTTGAATTGTTATAACACGCAACTAGTATTGTTTTACTGTATTTTTGATCAAATAAATGCAGCCTTGGCGAGCATAAGATACTTCTTTCAAAAACATTTAAAAAATCTTTCTGACCCCTAACCAGCTGATAACCGATATGGTACCAATATAATGTGCATTCTTATTTTTTAAAATCCTTATTCAGCAATTCAGTTTCAAACACAGTGACTGTTCAAAGAGATCATTATCTGAATTATGACACCGTAGCATCAGTGTGTTTTTATTGCTGTCGTTCATGTATTTATATCTGTTTTATTGCGGCCAGGCTCTCTGAGTGAGGAAGCACCTCCCCCTCCGCGTGGCTTAGCCATGGGTCACCTGGTGTCTCGCTCTTCTAACCCCATGGCAATGGCTCGTTCACTGCCCGTGTCTATACCAGTGTGGGGCTACAGGAACAACCATGCCCGTCAAGGAGACTCCCACAGTGGAGAACGGGTCAGTTACTCATCCGCTTCATGCATGCCCTCATCCATATACCCCCCTACAACAGCTTCATAGAGATCGACAATTCAAATTCTTTTTTTTGCAGATTATGTATGCACTTTTAATACAAAGGATGTGTAAAATTGTAGATGGCAAAATTATGCCACCTACTAGATTACGCATTTGGACCAAAATTGTATTTATCATTCATTGATGAGACAATTTCATAATTAATGTGTTGCGACACCATTTTTGAACAGTTTCATACGAAATGGAGGAAAGGGCCAAAGGAAATACAGATTGTCAATATATAAATACATACTTTATTAAAAGTTTTGGATTGGTAATTAAAAAAAATGTTTTTTTTAAGTTTTTGAAAGAAATCTCATGTTTTTCAAGGCTGCATTTAAAAAATAAAAAATATAGTAAAAACAGTAATATTGTGAAATATTATTAAAATAACTGTTTGTGAAATGTTTTTAAAACATGTGATGTTGTATACTGTAGTATAAGATTTATAAAAGGTTCATGATGATTAAAAATGCCCCAAAGTAAACAAATATATTGAGTGCTACATATTTTTGTGATAATATTTCAATGTATTGTGATAATTTTACCTCAAAAGACTGAGCCACAACCAGTAATTTCCACTGGAAAATGACTCTAAAACTATACTGTTTCTTTTTGGAAAATCTATACTCTAAACATAAATAGCTGCAATATTATCGTACTGCATTATTGACACAGTTATCGATACAAGATTTTGTTGCCAAGTCTTTTCTGATTAACACCCTCACTACCATTGTGACAAAATCCACTTATATAATGAGTTTTTGTAGAATAAAGCAATAAGCCCCGTGAAGCCATGGTTTACAGTGAATTTATAACAGCTAAGGGGCGTTGTTGTCGACGCGAAGAGGAGTGCCTAAAACCCCCTTAGCTGTTATAAATTCACTGTAAACCACGGCTTCACGGGGCTTTATTGCTTTTATAAAACGGTTATTTCATATACGTAGTACGGTTTCACAAAATAAAACAGAGCAAATAAAGTGTAATGATAAAAACATTCTTCCACCAAACAATGTAGTTCCTCAGAATCAGTTGTGGTTGCCGAGCAACTCGCCAACGTAAACAAAGGTGTATGTTTGTAGAGTAATTTACAACAGTTTCGAACTGATTGGCTCAGCCAATCAGAATCAAGGACCGGAACTATCCGTTTTATAAGAAAAGTTGAAGAATAGCAATTAATTACTATTTTGTCACATTTAATCACTTTTACACTTGTTTTCAGCTTGATTAAAATGTCTCTTTTATTTTAGGTGGGCTGTACAGACCTGGACCACATAGCTGCCAGTATGAAAGCCCTGCTGGTCCCTGGAGCCACAGACGGAACGGAGATGTTTGGCGCACTGCCACGACCTCGCCTAAACACGGGCGACTTCTCTCTCAAGCACTGAGAGAGGACGAATGTGTGCGTATGTATGTTTGAGCGTGCATGAGAACGAGGGGGTGTGCGAACCGTGAGCTTGTGCGTGTGCGAAAGTGATTTGAACAGAACTGGAGAGTTTGATGGATGTTTTTAGCGAAGACGTTGCCAAAACTGAAGCTTCTCCCACATATCATTAGTATTTCTATGGCACTGAAAGTGGCGAAACCTTTACCAGCCCTTCACGTCCGCAGCAGGAGGAGAGGGTTGATTCGCATGTCTTAATTTGAGAATTTCCTTTGGCTTTGACCGAATGGTTGTGGCAGACTTTAGTTACGTAGTGCATTTCATTGAGTAACACTAACAGAGCAAACGTACATCATGTTACTAATCATACCCAGTGACTGTCCTCTGCAGTGTGGGATTTACTGATAGTATATGAGCCTATTTACATGCTGAGATACTCGCACATCCATCACCGGAGGAGCATTGTACATTAGTAGACACTACATGTACTTGGATATATAGACTGCTGCGTTCAGATGTGAATTCAGTAGTGTATATTCCATGGCAAGATTGCCAAAGCTGACTAGATGTTAATGTGAATGCTTGCAAATGATGTCACTCTCTGCCTGTGTGCACTCACTTTTATTTCAGATACTGTCCTGAAGACTTTCTAAATCAATGCTTTGTAAAGCAATGAATACAATGAAAGGACAAAACGTTTTCCGAAACACGAATGTGTGGGACTTTTCGCCCACAAATGACAAGTGCTTCTGCATTATAACGAATTAATGTGCTGATAACTGATACAAATGCAGAAATACGAATTGTTGATTAGTATGGTAACTCAAAACTCGAAAATCTTGAAAATCAAATATGAGGGTTTACAACACTACAGATGTCAACCAGCTATGTGTTCATCATCTTAAACATTTCACAACTGTTCAGTGTTTAAGTAAATGCGTTTTGAATAAACAAGTTGTTTGTTGTCGAATTCTGTTGCCCTTTGTGTCTTATTTGCATTTAAAAGTTCAACGGTTTTATCTTAGTGTGTGTGATTGAGCAGGCTGAAGGAAATATGTGCAACTCTCTGAGGAAGTCGATGCTTCCTGTGCTCAGCAGAGGGCGGTGTTGTTTTTCTGTAGTTTTTTACTCCAAGCAATCCTTTAGCTTTCCTTTATGCATTTAGCAGGCTTTTATTCAAAGCAGTTAGGCCTATACAACAAAACGATTCATCTTAAGTTTATTCCCATTCCCACTTTTGATTTCATTTCCATTCATCTCATTCAGGTTTGTATTAGCCAAGCCATGAATGCAAAAAAATATGTTTTTATACAGTCTCAGAGTGTCAAACCTTAGTAATAAAAAAGGACATCATTTAGAATTTTTGATTAAATTAGTATATTTTGTATACTTTTATATACAGTGTTTTAAGAATAATAATTACGTTTATTAATGAATAAAAACTTGAGAGAGTAAAATCTGTACAAATGCTTTCAAAAGCCCTCAGAGAATTGTTCAATGGTGTAACATTTTGCAAAAAAAAGTACGTTTGAATGTCTGTCAGTAGAGAAAAGCTTTGTGAACTGGCTCACACTAACCAGATAAACACTGACCCTTTGATTATCCCCCAAGACCTTTACCTGCTTTTAAAGACATGTCAGCAATAAAAACACAACACACCACTCGTATATCGCACATCATTATTATTTTGAGTTTATTAGACTACAGAGATAAATATTTCCTACAGTATCTGTATTTGCCATCACATGGAATATAAAATGAATAGTGACTATTCAAAATAATTAGTATAAAGATTAATGCTACACCAATTCAGTTGCAGGTTAAAATACTAAAACACTACATTTTGCAGCAACTTAGTGGTTACTTGCAGGCAGATTCAGGCTTAGAATGCAAGTTTTAGTATCATTTATGTTGTTTTGGATCTTACTCCCTACCAATGACTTCTCCTCAAACTTCCCTCTCCTCTTTCTTACATAACCCTTACCCTGTTTCCTCCCAACCCCTCTTTCTCTTCATGTATTCACCCCCTACTGATCCTGCTTTCGGATCCAGCAGTAGGAGTTCCTGCCCACCCAGAAACCAGGGAAGAGCTTCTCCTTGAAACTGGTTGCAAACCGATTAATCAGTCTGACCTCCTTTGAGCTGTTCTCTCCATCTTCGACCAGGAAAAACTTGATGATGCCAGCTGGCTGGTCAGCGTAGATGCCGATGGTGGGACAGAGGGGAGCCTGGAATTCGATGTTCTCTCCGTTGTGCCAGACGTGGTAGCAGGATCCGGCCCAGCCCACACCCCATGACCGGTCGTTCTCTCCCAGCCCACACGGGCCATCCTTGGCTTTCCGCCCTGCGCTTTCACATGCCGCCCCAATCACCACCCAGCCCTCGCAGTCCACCTCCCAGTACCCACGAATGCCCAGAAGACCCTCCTTACACAGCACCTTCAGGAGGATATTGTCAAAGTTATCCTTGCAGCAGTTGCATGGTTACCACATGTTGACCATAACAGTCTTACGCATTACATTCTGTCATTTACTCACCCTCGTGTCATTTCAAACATGCATAGCTGTCCTCATGCTGAGTTGAACTTGTGGGTGAATTAATCATTCAGACTGGTTTTGTGAACCATATCAGCGGATTCATTGAAATATTAGACTAATGATTTTTTCATGAAGCAATACAATCACATACATAGAACTATGAAAGCCTATTTCCGCCACATTCAAAAATCTCATGCTGAAAAATATGAGATAAGCATAATTATGACAAAAATGTGAGATGTGTGTTATGACACAAAAGGTTGAAATTATGAGATAGAAAGTCATAATTATGACATAAAAAGTAAAAATGATCATTTAAAAAACATCACAAAAAGTTGAAATTGTGAGGCTAAGTTATAATTATGACATTAGATTTTTTGTCATAATTACGACTTTTAGTCTTATTATTCTAATTTAGAATATCATAACTCTGATTCTTTTTGTCTCAATCATGACCTAGTATTTCATAATTTCAATTCATGTCATAATTATGGCGTTCATGCTTTTTAAATCTGTGCTTATGTGTGAATAAATGCCTAAATCAAATCTTTCCATCATATAAAACAATCATGTCTCTTGAGAAGACTTGGATTCACTCATATAGATTTATATAGACTATTTTTTATGGTGTCTTTATGCAGTTTGTGAAGCTTGAAAATGTTAATTACTATAAAACTGATGTAAAAGCTTTCAATCAAAGAACAAAAATATGAGAATTAAAAAAAAAATTGTTCTAAAGAATACAAATCTTTGGAAAGACATGAGGATGAGTAAATGATGACATTTTTGCAAAATGTTTGCATGACTAAGCCTTAAAAACATAAATAAGAAGATAATACTAAATGGAAGAATTACATGACCTGTTCAAAAATGGATTTTTATAAATCACACAAGAAGTAGAGACAGATTCAGAGACTCACTTACATACCTGTGGTGAATGTTCATATCTCTCTGGCCTGTCTAGAACAGGACACACTTCCTCTGACATACGTGACACTTTGGCTCCACCTTTTGAGAGCCACAACATTTTCTGAGCAGTTCTGTCATCCAGAGAGAGATTTATCCAGTCTGAGAGAGAAATAACATTTCAGAGGTCAAGGGCATATTAAATTATAATATAGAACTATATGTGACCCTAGAGCACAAAACCAGTCGCTGGGGTATATTTGTAACAATAGCCAAAAATACATATGGGTCAAAATGATAGATTTTTATTTTATGCCAAAAATCATTAGGAGTAAAGTAAAGATCATGTTCCATGAAGATATTTTGTAAATTTCCTACTGTAAATATATAAAAAATTATTTTTTGATTAGTAATATGCATTGCTAAGAACTTCATTTGGACAACTTTAAAGGTGATTTTCTCAATATTTAGATTTTTTTGCACCCTCAGATTCCAGATTTTCAAATAGTTGTATCTCGGCCAAATATTGTCCTATCCTAACAAACCATACATCAATGGAAAGCTTATTTATTCAGCTGATGATGCATAAATCTAAATTTCGAAAAATTGACCATTATGACTGGTTTTGTGGTCCAGGGTCACATATAAAAAGCATAAAACCAAGACAATTCCTGTAATGTTCCTGCGCACATTTCATCAGCTCAGCTCTAGTATTGGGTTCAGTGATGTTGGGGTCATATGGTGGCGCCTTTTCTGTGATGGAAGGAAGAAGAAAGAGCAAGAGGTCATTATATTCTATACCATGACTGCATAATCCTATTTAAATGTCAGCTGTCTAATGGAGGCCCAAGCTTCATGTGACTTCCATTGTATTATGATCCTCTCCCATTAACACTATTAAGACAGTGAGGCGTAAAGACGGCAGCACTCACCTTGAAAAAGGCATGGTAATGATCACACCATATTGTCAGATTTACACGCTATTTTGATCTGAATATAAGTGTCTGTTCTATTATAAGACCAGTATGTTCTCCAAACCTTAAATGACTTGTTGATAATGATCTGAGGCGGTTTTAGTGGGCATTAAACAGGGTGAACTTAAAGGTAGCTACACCTCTGTGTCCGTGATCATCAGGACACCTGCAGTGTTTACCGAGCTTTAATGAATGATCATGTGACAAGTTTTAAAACAAATAGTTCAATTCACAGATAAAATATGCACAAAATCTGAAAACTGTTACCTCATTCTTAATAAATTAATATTTTGGAATAAATGTAAAATGCTAAACATTACATTTATACTTGGTTTGAATAAATATAACTTAAAAATATGGTTAATGCAAGCATGAAAATACTATTGTAATGGTTGTTTTTAATAGTGCAATAAATTTATTATTATTATTATTATTTATTTATGTAAATCCCTGTTCCAGCTGACACATTTTCAGGTTAAAAAATTACATTTGAGAAAACAACAACTAATGGACCCTTTTCACAAGACTGTGATGACGCGTTTAACAGCCATCAGCATCGTAAATCCTCGAAAGTTTTTCATATTTGTATTTTTTTTTAAATGTATGTACATTTATAACACTATTCTTTGTATTGTATCACCTTTGCATCAAATTACAAAAAAACAGTTAACGCTAATGCGAGGATGTTTCTAATGCAGCATCTATGGGAGGGACGGCAAATTTGACATCGTTCTCTCTCAATTCTTTTCCTTTTATTGAAAGTCATGAAAACACTATCGTGGAGTTTTTCTTTTGCTATTTGAGCAAATGGGAATGCAAAAAATATATTTGT
>NW_015664033.1:1840085-1841995 GCF_001515625.1 Sinocyclocheilus rhinocerous | reverse complement strand
GCCGTTATCAGTCTCTCTCAATTTTTTTCCTTTTATTGAACGTCATGAAAACACGATTGTGGAGTTTTTCTTTTGCTATTTGAGCAAATGGGAATGCAAAAAATATATTTGTAGTACTCTCCCATTCACTGCTCTTCAAGTTAACCCAACTATGACAACTTCCGCTGCTGAGAAACCCGCAAATGTGAAAAAGGTCCATACAATTATACTTTTCAGTTTTACATTAACAATGTAATTATTGTTCTGTTTATTAAACAGTTTATTTTTATCAAGTTAGTGCTTTTTAAGCATTTTTACATTAAGAAATATATACAAATGCAGCAATAAATTTCATATTTCACATGCATTTATCCTTTTTTTTATATATATCATCTTATTTTTGGATCTTCAGTCATCAGTATTTGGTAAACACTGCAGGTGTCATGATGGTCACAGACACGGAGATGCAACTTTAATTCACCAAACTGACTGATAACAAAAAATCCTCACAGATTATGTTTTCAAGTCATTTCAAATTTGAATGTTACGTGACCTAAAGCAGTGATATCAAAGTGGGAGAGTTATGTAATCAGTCTTCCCATTAACACCATTATTTATTCAGACCAATTTGTGGATGTGGGTTGCACACAAAAATATCGCGTGAGCAATGCAATAGGCCAATCATAACGCAATGGAGGCACTGCCTCCTCTTAGCGAATTTTCCCCATTCATTCTCTATCAGCCACGGTATGCTCAGTGGGCTCAGGGGAGGCAAAAAAGACGCTTACTGCTGATGTAACTGTCCCTGTTGGAGAGTGTCACTTTAAAAAATAATCATAATAATAAGCAGGTTTGCATGTTTCTGGAGGGAGGGGTTTTTGGAGAGCAGCTGTAGCAAAAGGGGATGCTCTGGTTAAGACAGTGAAAACATGATTGCATAGTTTACAGTTACCTGCAGGATTTGCTTCTGCTCTTGATCCTTTTCTTCCTGTAGGGGTGAAAATGTACATCAATTAAAATCAGAGGTTACCATCAAACCATTTTAAGCGAAAGCACAGGCGGTTTGGAAATGACACTGACGCTGCACAAGCATTCTAGAGTCTTCCCTTTCCTTACACTGCTTTTCTTATCCTCCTTCCTTACCTCTCGTGCGCAATATATCACCCCGTGGTATGCCATTCATCTACCCCCACTGTTGTTAGCACTGAATCATATAGTTTACCCATGCCTGTCAGGGTTTAGGTTACATCTAAGAAGCATGCTAGGCCTAAACTTACATTCACCATGGACACACATCATAGGCTCTGACAGCAGTTTCCAAGAATACATTTTTGTTTCTGCCGCACTTCATTTCCACGGTGCTAGTGGTGTTGGCATGTTTATGTCCAGCACTGGGATGCAGGTTTAACACTTTTCTCGTTACTGTTGATTTTCTCAAGCACCTTCTGAGAAAGCCATCTGCAATCCTCCGGCTCATGTATTACAGCTCACACATTTTTTTTTTTGCCTTCTTTTGTTAATGTGGACAGTAATATTAGCTGCTCCCTTGGGTTATCATAATTATCAGTGGCATTAAATGCATTGGTGCAATTTTTGTCAGTTTAAGTGTGAATTGTATGTGAATTGCAGCAGCAGATTAGTGGCTAAGAGGGAAAAGGTCACTGTAACAATGAAACACAGCTATCCACATGATATCCTGCAAACAGAGTGTGGTAGTGGCTTAATATCAGGGCTGAAAAGGAAAGGTTGGTGGTTTGAGTCCTGCAAGAAGCATTCCTCAATAAAGACGATGTTTTGTATTGTTTTTCAGTTAAATATCTAGAAATTAAAAAAAGATAATTTACTAGACAAGTAACACTGCATAATATGTTTTCAGAGAATATATATATATATATATATATATATATATATATATATTATTTTAATTTTTT
>NW_015664033.1:1824209-1839158 GCF_001515625.1 Sinocyclocheilus rhinocerous | reverse complement strand
TATATATATATATCTTTAAATGTATCTTTACTACAAAAATAGATTTTATGTTGAAATATTTGGATAAAATACAAGTCTATTTTGTTTAATTGCAGTGACATACTTTTTAAATTTTAGAAAGTCTATACACTTGTATTTTTGCCTTACATCTTGATGTCTTATCCAGTGTTGCTTCTCAAATAAATCTTATTTTAAAGTATATTTTTAAGGCATGTTTTAGCTATTTTATTTTCAATATTTTATTTCAGTATGTTTAAATGTTTTTTGTTTAATTTTTTAGATATTTTAACTTTAATTAAAAGTCTTTTTTTTTCAGTGTAAGGTTCTTTTGTCAGCTGATTGGGAAAAAAGTCTGAAATGTACTCCATGAAGAATTTTGTCTCACATTTCAGTGATATCAGATACCATCAGCAAAAAAAAAGTCATGCTGTCAGTAATTCCTCAGTCACGTTTAAGCAAGCCTGCGATGATGGTAAAAGCGGTTTGGACTTGAGACTCTCTTTCGATTGGCTGCGCGGTTCGGGCGGTGGGAGGGGACAGGGGTGACTGACATCACTATAATGGGTCACTTCTAAGTGATCGGGTCAGCTGTGTTTCTGCACATATAGGACGGGGACTTCTGTACACCTGTTCAAGACCCCCAGCGCTGTTTGTGATCTTGCTGACAATCACTGAGAACATCATCATCCCTATAATCTTTTATTTAATGTGTTATACACTGTCCCAAACTGTGGCACAAACTGTCACTGCAGCGATACCCTTTCAAAAGGTACTAATATGTACACTTTGGGTACTATGTACTTTTGAACCACTAATATGTACCATTTAGGGTAAACTAAGGTATAACGATGTAATTTCTAGCCTTTGTACCTTAGGATACCAACTCAGTGACAATTTTGTACCTTTTTTTTCTGAAAGAAACACATGCTCTCCGCACATTACGACAGGGAAACCCTTATAGGCCATCAAGAAATTATGAGATACAAGCTCATCCAAATGGAAAATAATGAAAAGAAAGAAAATCTTTCTGCAGTGAAACCTTAGATATAATCCTGGTGCACATATAAACTCCATCAGATGCTTGGGACTTAAAGAGGGAGTTATAGAGGAATGGATGGTACAGAGCGAAGGGAACTGAGGTGGTAAAGAAATCAGGGCTAGAGATTAGCAACTGCTGCTGACAGGTCACTCCATCAGTCATAGCCTGTTTCACCCTCTCTTCGGGACCTCTCCCTTATAGGGGCTGGTATGGAGGGAGTCAGGAAGAACAGGAGGGAGGGGTCGAGCATAACAGCCATGGTCATGAAGCAGAGCTCCAAAATAAAACAAATCAGAAAGATCTAAAAATGTCGGATGTGGTGTCTGTGTACACGCAATCTGAAGCCATGCTGACAGCTCTTCAAGTCAAGGTTTTCTCCCTGGTGTGAGATTCAACCCTGGTGGTGACTTGGTGGAGAATGAGCATGACTGGAAGAATGCTGTAAACAAGAGGTACATGGAGGGGGTCCGGGTGAAAGCCTTGTTTCAAAATCCCCAATGTCCAATAAGGGATCATTCACAAAGCCGTTAACGCACATCTTTCACCAGACCGACACATAATGGTGAAAGACTGATGGCGGATTCAGAAGACATGAGAAGGCGATGAGTACTGCAAATAATAAAAACAGTTTATTTATTGACATCTTTGTCTTGTTTTCCATAAAACAAAATACATTCTGAACACACTCTAAAAATCAGTAGAAAAACAAAAGAGCTACTGGTAATTTTTTTGTCAGGACATTATGTCAAATTTATAGACATTTTCTTTAATCCTAAAACACAACACAATGCAAGGCATATTAAAAAAAAAAAAAAAATAGGGAAAAACCTATGAAAAATACAAGTAAAAGTAAAATTCTTTCACATTAACAGACCTTTCTTGAGCCTACACTTTTAAAACAAGATAAATTCATTTTTAATGTTTACTGTGTAAAACTGTGTAAAATATTAGGGTATTTTTCTTTTTTGAGCATAAATTTTAACAAAATTTAGTGAGGTTTATGCTTACAAATATTTTAATTAGTATGAAAATAATAAGTAGCTTTCACATTTTTGTGTATATAATTCTCTAAAGATGTATATTCTCTAAAAAATAGTTGTATTTTCTTGCAAAAAATATGCTTCTTAAGTAAATTAATTTTAAGAATATATTTTTAATGGAAAATAAGACAAAAAATACTTATTAAAAACATTTTTGCAGTGAGTTGACAGAATTTGTTTTTGTGATTATGGGCTGAAGTGAATCAAGTGTTTGAAAAGGTCAGATCATTCACCCAAGAGGAAACCGTGAGCATGGCATTGTGGGAAATCCATGTAATATTTTGTTTCTACATTATAATTTGTAACCTAAACATTAACCCCCAGTTTCACAGACAAGGCTTAAACCTAGTCCCAGACTAAAATGTAAGTCTGAGCTGTTTCAACTAAAAGAAACTTGCACTGACTGATCTTAAAATATATTAGTGCCTTTGTTTTGTCTCAAGATGCACACCAGTAATGTGTTTTCTAAGGCACGTTTATAAAAATTACTTCAATGTCCTAATTGAACTATGGCCTAATCCTGGCTTAGTCTAAGCCCTGTCTGTGAAACCAGGCATAAATATTGTCAACTGAACCACATTGTCATCTTTTCAATAAAAGTGGCATCACATCAACTGGAACAACCGTCTGCTGTTGAGTAACTTTGAACTTCACCTCTTTTTAGCATCAGCAGTTATGTAGAGGACCTCAGGGTCATTGCTGGGCTTTGGTGTCTTTCGCTCTTGATGACAGTGCAGAAAGCAAGCTGTTTGTGTTGGACACGTCCGTAGCGTGCCTTGCCAACCCCTGCCATGCTACGGGCGCGCTGGTATGGTTCATATTTGGTGGCTGGATCAAGGAGACGCTAGGCATGATGAATTGAAAGGGAAGGCGATGGATATGATCTTGTGGCCCCCCAAGTGTTGAAAACCACATGCTGAGTGTTGGCCCTCTGTTGATTGCTTACTTGAAACAGGCCCGATGGAAAATAACATGAACAGACAGATGCACAAACAGTATTCATGTCTGTAAAGGGAGATTTCAGAGGTGTGACCCGTCACAGTCCTGGGAAAGACATTCAACCCGCTCGGATAAGAGACGTTCTCAAATATTGGTTAGATCGGATCTCTCTTAACAGTGATTGAGTTGGTTTCCATGCTGACGTAGATTGCTGAGAATTACGCACTCACAGTGTGCACCATGCTAATCTTGCCAGACACTGCCATGCCCAGTAAATCAGACCCAACTTGGCTAAATCTCAGAAGGCATAAATAAAACAAGGATGTTGTATCATTCACTTCATTCACTAATGAAGTGAAATTACACTTCATTACCCCTGTGATCAAGGCAGCAGCATGTCATTATTGATAAGTTAATAAGAAACCAGTAGGGGCCTCTTTTCATCTTTTAATGAGGTGCAAGAGGGTCCTAACAAGGAGAAAAAACATATATTTTTTATCATGTAAAATATACATGAGAGTCAGTTGGTACTACATCACTATACTATTGAAGGTTAAAACTGACTGATTTTTTAGGCTATACAAATGCTTAAATTTTTATAATAAAAGTTACAATTACATAATAATATTTCTACTTCAATTCGTTTTTTAAATATAAACATTTAAATGGTGGCTGTCATTAAAAACTATAAATTAAACATTGAAGAAAAGTAAAAGTTATAATGAATATATTAAATGGTGCATATATTTAGCAAAATGCTCCTCTCTACAGTTTATTTTTCTAGCTGACTAATGAGTTTATGGTCACCGAATATGTTTTTCTGAGGTAAATGTGACGTTACGTGACATTGTTTACAAGCCGTTATATTGACGTCTTGCGCGGCTGAAACACTGATTGAGCGATTACAGCGATCACTCCACATTAACAGCGCCAAAACGGCATTTATTGTTTGAATACTGCAATACAATGAACATAGTTTGAAATCTGAGACTTTGTTTCATATTAAAAGTATCAAAGCACAATGCTTATTGCGATTTATTGGATGGGAGGTGCCCTTCAATATGCCATCTAGTGTTGGGTCGTTCTTGAACGATTCGTTCGTTTTGAACGAATCGAAAAAAGATTCGTTCATTTTGCTGAACGAGAATCAAAGGTCCGAGTCGGTAAAATGATCCGAACTTCCCATCACTAATGCCATCCATTAACTGAAAACAGGCTAGACTAATCGATTCTTGGGATTTAAGAATCGATATCGTTTCGTAAAAATGAGAATCGATCATAATCGAGATATCGATCTTTTTTTTTACCCAGCCCTAACATATTATATTATATTATATTATATTATATTATATTATATTATTGCTATAGGCTATTGTTTTAATTTACGTGAATATTACAAATAATATTTTTATGAAAAAATTAATATTACAAATGAAAAATAAAAATGTTCAAATTAAAAAACAACTAAAATTGAAAATGAAATTGAGAGCGAGAGTGAGAGAGAAGCAGAGAGAGTTGTTGAGATGACAGATGAGGGCGACATGTGAAAGTAGAAGGGTGAAAGAGGTACCATGCAACTATATTAACACCTGAAAGAAGATTCATCTGATGAATGCTGGTCATTTCACTTATATTTCAATCTTACTGTGTGATATTGAATTTGGAAACATTTTAAAATATGCAATGATTTCCTTGTAGTGATGGGCATACACAATATACATTTCTAGTATATATAAATGCTGAGTAAAGCACAGCTATAACGCCTTCCATATGTGTACATATGTTTGCATTTGACCTCTTTAAAGTACTTAAAATAGTATGTAAGTCTAGAGGATTTTTGACAACATGCTTACCTTAAAATATATGCAGGCTCGAGGGAGTGTACAAGGTCTTGTATGGCCATCCCTCCTCTTATAATAATTTGTTGTCAATAGATTGAGTAGAACAGCTGCTAAACTCTTTGTGACTGTAAAGACTATTATTATTTTCCTGTGTGATGTTAAGCTGTGCACAAGAGCCTGGAGAGTAACAGTATGACAATAATGTTCAAGGTGCCCTCTTCTCATGATGTCGCCCATTAGTCTTTCCTGTGTACCTTTGATCTGGGCTGTGTCAGAGAATATGCAACTCACACAAACTGTCAGAATAACCCTCCATCAAGTCAGCATTGTGGTGACACTTTTAGTTTGTGTACTGTCACCAGCACTGTAAATACTGCAGGTCTTAAGCACGTAGACTGGGTTTAAAGTGTCTAGAAAGATGTCTGGTTGCATCACCAGGTGCATACCATGAGATTAATTATTTCTTACATTTTAGACACACACACACACACACACACACACACAATATTTTCCAATTGTACATGTCAGTCTGTTTCAGTACCACAAGCAGCATGCATTCATATCTACTATTGCTGCTGTGATTTTTATTTTGCGATATACCAAGATGACAATGAGAAAAACTATTATATAAACTATTTATAAAAATCAAAATATTTATATTTATACATACAACAAAATATTTATAAAAATTAAATTCAATAAAAATGCTTATAAAATATAATAATAATATTTTTTATAAATAAATAAAATATATTTATAAAAATAAAAAAAATTTAAATTGTAAAATGAAGTTGTTTTAATGTCCATTTTACCTTGTCATTTATATTACTTATTTTAAATAAATATAATAATACCATAACCACAGACTTTGTTCTCTAGGGCTTTTCATCAGACAACTTAATTTTTTTCCCCTTACATAGATTTGCTATTTTTCTATGTATTATGTTTTATTTTGCAATTCCTTTTTTTATTATTTCCATGTACTATTTTATTTTTATTTTATTATTCTTACGATGTCAGTTTTCTCTGCCAATTGTATCGCCTTCCTTGTATATCTTTGCAAAAGTTACAAATGCATAATAACTGTTTTAAAAGATGCTGAAGTTTTACTTATTTATTTGTCAGTGCTAGATTATTAAAAATATAAAGCAACATCCAATGATGCATTGGTAGCAAGTTACAGATCTTAGCAACAATGAATGCGTCCTGGCACACAGGTGAGCCTGTTCTGCTGATAATGAACTGATAAAGGTGAGGCAATGAGAGCAGCCCTTACCTGCTTTCTTTACTTCAGGCATGATTCCGTTGGTGCTTGGGGTACTACTGGGCATTGCAGGGCTGGATGAGTGTCTTTCGACTCTTGAGTCTCTCTGTCTCTGGGTTCCCTTCTTATTAACTCTGTGAAAAAGGGGGAGGAAAAGACATTGCCGAAGGGGAGGGGAGGGGGTCTGTGGGTGGTCGAGGTGCTGATCATGAGGTCCATCCTGTTACCTAAAGTACTCACATGTTACCATCAAATGAGTCAATAAAAGGATATACAGTAGGACCACACACATATACAGTTATGATTATAAATCTAGATATGCAATGCCATGATGAACTGATACTAGGTGCAGAGTGCAAAATAGAAGGACATTGTAGCTTATTCAACTGAAAAGTGTTTAGTACAAAACATTGAGAGTTTGTTTATACCAGAAGAAGACAGAATGGGTTCTTTGACCTCAGAGTTCAGCAGGGGGTCTGACATTGCACTCACATTACTGTCACGTCTGAAGGACATCTTCACATGCAGCCCAAGGATAAACACAATTTTTTGTTTACAAGGATAAACACAATTTTTTGTTTACATTGTGGGAAATGTTATCCACAGCAACTTTGCTAATAGTGAGGTATCAGAACATTTTGACTTTACAAATATATCAGAAGGGAGCCTATTATTTTAGACTAATCTTACCTCATAAAAAACACCTTGATTGAATGATTTACAGAATCTGCGAGTATAGTTGCAGCAAACCTCATGTCAAAGCTCATGATGCCTCCCAAAATGACAATAGCATCAATTTCTTAATCAAACGGACGGATTGGAAAAACAGCAAAGCTGTACTAATCTGAAATGGATCCGCTGAACTGTATTACAAGACATTATCACTCAGTAATGAGAGACGTTTCTTCATCTCAAAGCTCTGAGTCTTAAATCACACGGTGATTCTTTAATGCTTGAAAGCAGACTGTCGATTATGTCAGTATCTGGCCTGTCTTCATTCCTGATAAACGAGACGGGTGTATTCCTCGTCCCTCAGACACTCATTCTTTTCCCACTCTTCCTCTTAGCACCTCTGTTCTCTCTTTACCGTTATAATGAGAAACAGCTTCCCTTCCACGGAGCGCTCTGTTTCATTAGCTCTTCACGCTTTGAAGACTTGTAAGTTAGGCGGTGGAATTTTAATAGGTGGCAACTGTACGCTATGTTTAGCTAAAATACAGAGCATTGTGTGGGTATGTGAATGTATAGGACGTTTTAAGAGAGACATCCTAACCATGCCTCCCTCCGAAATAGCATCGGCGGAATGACAATGATTTGTAGGCTAACCTGCACATAGTTTGACACTGTTTGTGTGCTATAAATTAAACCAGACTATATACAGTATATCTGCATTGCTTATTTCAGTTGTTTGATGCTAGTTACCTGTGATTTATGCATAACAGACTAAAACATTACGCAAATTATGTGCAGTGATAATAGTAATCATAACAATAATAATAATACCACAAATGTTATAAATGTAATATAGATAGATAGATAGAAAGATAGATAGATAGATAGACAGATATTTTGTATTATATTATATATAATATTAAATATAATTTAAATAATAATACATACATACATACATACAGATAGATAGATATTTTGTATTATTATATATAATATTAAATATAATTTAAATAATAATACATACATACATACATACAGATAGATAGATATTTTGTATTATTATATATAATATTAAATATAATTTAAATAATAATACATACATACATACATACAGATAGATAGATAGAAAGATAGATAGATAGATATCACACTGGCATCCCTGGCAGGTTTACTCTGAGTAACAGGTAGTAATTGTGACACAACTGGTCACATAGTGAGAGGATGTGAGATTTATGACTGTCCACTGACAGAGGTCTCTCCAAAACAGAGGTTTCTGTTTCCTTTTCCTGCAATATGTATTGCGGTAGTCTCATATGTCATGCAATTCTTCTTGTGGACACAAATGAAGTGGATTGGGTTTGAGAATCAGATGTTAGGACAGGCTCAGCAAGTGACACACACAATCTCTTGAAAAACATTAAAATTTCAGTCTTATTTTGGAGATGTTTGGTGTCCTAAACACAATACTAATTAAGTAAAACTCGCATGTCATATTGTGTCTGTTTCACTTATTTGTGCTTTTTCAGTCTTTCTGTGTGGGTTTGGAAAAATACAGCAGCAGGTGAAGAGCGACAGAGTGAGCGAGAAAGAAATGCACTTACTGTGGCCAGTGGTGGAAAGAGTACTGAAAAAATATACTCAAGTAAAAGTAAAAGTACACAATTTTTAAACTACTCAAAAAAGTACAATTACTGATAAAAACTACTTAATTACTGTAACGTGAGTATTTGTAATTCGTTACTTCACACCCCTGACTGTGGCACACACACCTCTGTTCTGTCTCAGTTTCAACCATGTGCTTCTTGGCATCCACACATTCATCAGAGCTGCGATGATACTTTTACACTGAATTGGATCTCTATGCAAAGAAAATCCCGAGTTAGCTCACACCAAAAATGAGGGATAAACGTTTGAGATTTGTAAAGTCAGATGTACACTTTATTACTTCTAATTAGCTTAACACAGCTAAAGCGGTAGAAATGAATCAACATCTCCTGCTGCGTTGTCCTTTGACCTGCTACATTTTAGCCCACCAGAGCTGTTTACAGAGGCCTGTAAGCACAAAGGTGCCAGACCTTCACATACCAGCAGATCCTTTTACTTCCAAATGACTTTGAAATTAATTCAAGCTCTCTCCTCCTTGCTTTAGAGTTTATCCGTGACATTGACTTTGGCCTGAAACAGTGATTGCTTGAGGTCATTGACTTGTAGATGTCCTGCTGCATGGGACTACAAAATCTTTCAGAGAACACGGGTGGGCGGTGTGGTTAAGGGTTTAGGGGAACACAAGAGAGTGTTGTCGGCGCTGAGCCTCGTAAGATCCAGATTTACCACACACTGCCAAAGCTGCACATGAACGGGCCCAAGACAAACAGACCCACGAGCTGAGAATGACTGACAGCTGACAAAGATAGCCACAGGTCTGCGGGAGCCGGTCTAGAACATTCTCTCCCCAAGTTCGCTTCTGTTTACAGAACACACACTAATAGCTGTATGATTAGCAACATCTTATGAAGCAGGATGGGTAAAATCTCGAAAAGCCATGTCTGTCAAAGGTCAAGCTTTCACGATTAATCTCAACCAACTGTGGCCATAAGCTGCCTTTTTTTTTTGAATCTCAATAAAAAAACTGTGAATATTTTGTATAAAGCCTCGGACTATAATTATACTAATACTAAATAAATAATGTTTCAAAGTCAAACTAATTTTAACTGAAATGTTTTTTTTTATAGATTTGCTGGTAACCTACCTTCCATTTTAAGCTCTTATCCTACTCGGTTTTCTATTTGAATATATTGTCAAATGTAATTTATTCCTGTGATGGCAAAGCAGCCATTACTGCACTCTCCAGTGCCACATGATCCTTCAGAAATCATACTAATATGCTGATGATTTGCTGCTCAAAAAAAGTTGAAAAAAGTTGTGCCGCTCATTTTTTTGTGTGTGTGGAAATAGTAATGCATTGTTTCTAAGATTCTTTGATAAAAACAAAGTTCAAATAACCAGCATTTATGAAATAGAAATCTTTTGTAACAAAATAAACTGTCACTTTTGATCAGTGCAATGCATCCTTGCTGAATAGTATTAAGTATTGAAGTATTAATTTCTTTAAAAAAAATCTTACTGACCCCAAACTTAGTAATTATAGGCCTTATATAAATTGTAACTTCACTTTCAAACGGTTTATTTAAAATAAAATGTCAAGCTCAATACATCAGTCTCAGGCAATCAGGATTTAAAGAGCAGTATCCACCTTATTTTCACTGTAAGAGCGGATGCAGTAATATGTACATTTTATGGGTCTGGCTTCCGGTGTCATTGGCTTCCACTGGCTTTTTAGCTGTACAAAACAGCTTGTTTTGCTGCTTGATTTTGCAAAGCTAATGACTGAATTTTCAGTAGTTTATATTAGTTTAGTACCATAACCATGATGAAGAGACATTTGGTTTACAGTAGATGACTAGTTATTTATGGCATCAAGGTGCAGAGAGGAGTGGTATTACCAGCATCAACATGATTCAAAACAAACTAGCTCAAATGGCACTGGGCCAAGAAACAAGTCTAAGAGCTACATATAAGAGAATGAAGAGATGAACTTTTAAAGCTCTCCATCATCCACTGATCACCGGTTTCAAAATGCCTGTATTATTTATGAATGGCATGACTTGTAGTAAATAACCATGCTGACAACAACGGTCATCAAATTATTTTATTAAATCAGTAGTAAAAACGCAATCCAACAATGCAGTTATAAGTTAAGTTTTTCAATCATTATCTCTCTAGAACGATCCTTCGTTTGTAAATGTATGTGTCATTATGCACGTCATTGAACTCAAAATCTGCTTTAAATTATTATGTACAACACAGGAGTCTTTGTTGCCATGGGAATCATCGTCCTCCGCCATTGGCCGCCCCACCTCCAGCTCCGCCTCCAGACTGATCCTGAGCTCCAGACATCATCAGGAAAAGAACGAGAGGGACAATATACATCCACTGTTGAGGAAAGAGAAAAGAAAAACACAACAGAAAGTTTTAACACATTTGTACACAGTTTAAAATGCAACACATGACGGTTCCTCTCCAGAGCCAATGATTAGGTGCAGGACAATTACAAGCCATTGAATTAATTGGTTTCCCCAAGCAAATAATTTTCAGTTTCATCCTTCCTTGCTCTCTCACTGTCCAACCTCCACCACTTACTGCTTCTCACAAATGACTTTCCACTGGCAGGGAGAAATCAGGAGAAATGAGACTGAAAAAACAGGAAAGAGTGAAGCAAGCAGCGTGGGTCATGAACATCTCTGAGCTTGAGACGACAATCCCCTGCTAAAATTACCGGCCAACCTGATTGTGAGGCACCTATTTAATCAAAACACCACTGATCTGGTCATGACCCAGCAGGAAAAGTACACAAAAAAGCATAATGAAACACACAAACAACTGAACACCAAGCTGAAACAGAGGAAGGATCAGAGGATTTGAGTTTGAATGTATGTGGGTGCGTGTGCTGGCCCATATACACACACAACATTGAGAAATGCAGCTGGAGTGACAGACTAACCAAGTAGGCTAAAATGAGATTTCAGTACTTGAAATGAATGGAAATCAGCTCTGCTCTCTGGCGCCCCCTGGTGGGGTCTGTGCTGAACTGGTGGCCATGAGGAACACTGCACCTCCCAGAATCAAATACCACTGGAACACAGCACAGACCGGCACAAAGTCAACACAGACACAGCACAGTGAATGCAGAACAGCCGAGCACGACACATGCTGCTGGAGAATTAAGAGATCAGTCACAAAGAGGGACATTAGTACTGGTAGGCGTATTCAGGACTGGGCGGAACGGACCAGCAGCTTCAACACGGAGCAGAGCAGCAAATGCAATAACGGTTAGCTCAAAATACAACACCCAAAAACATAGGCCTAGTAACGGTCAGCTTAGGCACTGCAGTCCACTTGTTCCACAACACAAACTGCTAATCAAACACAAAAATATGCTAATTCTAAAGAGACACAGTAGAGCAAAAAACTGTTAGCAGGAATGGAGGCCATTTGGACAGGAGGTGAAATAAAGGATGAGAGGAGATTAATGTAATAACACAAAATGTTTCGCACTTTTACTACCTAGATACCGTAGGTGCGAAAAATTATCACATTAATAATTAGTCAAATGCAAACATAATTATTTGTGTGAACTTAACAGAAACCCAAAGTAAAGACTGGCAAAACAGTAATGCGACACGTCATACTGAAAAAATAAAAATACTTACATATTTGGCAAAGAAGGATTTCTGCTCTTGTGGGTTTTTGCCTTTCTTTTCCATTTCCTGTTCCATCCTCTCAATGTAGGGTGCTGTTTCAGGTCTAAATCAGAGCCAAAGAGACAAACAGCTGATAATAACATATGCAGACAATGCAATTTGTGAGTGTAGTGTTTACCTACTCTATTAAGGACAAAGGGGGCCTTGGAATCAAAAAAAAGTATCAGAAGTAGCAGTCTGAGAGAGAGAGTGTGTGTATTTGTGCACTGGTATGTATGGTTTATGAGGACACAAATGTGTATAATGACATGGGTACTACAACGTAAACATGGTTTATGAGGACACTTCCTGTGTCCCCGTAAAACAAAAGGCTTAGAAAACATACAAAACGGTGTTTTATGAAATGCAAAATTGCCAGTAGTTTTCTGTGAGGGGTAGGTTTAGGTGTAGGGTTGGTGTAGGGTGATAGAAAATACAGTTTGTACAGTATAAAAACCATTAGGCCTATGGAGAGTCCCCGTAAAACCACATATGCAAGTGTGTGTGTGTTTGTACTCACGCAGGTGCAGTGACTGGCGCCACGACACTTATTGTTGAGTTAAAGACTTCCAGGTCAACCTCATCCTCCACCTCTATCCCACGACATGACCCAGGGATTGTTACTATGGAAATGCCAATGATATATCCGCTGACATCAGTGTGAAGGGTGATGACATCACTGAGGTGGGACTCCACCAGAGAGCACTTGGGAGAAAAGCAAGACAAGATTTATAGCTAAAAATGTCCAACTTTAGGATTTTGCATACATACTATATAAAAATATCTGCATTTACATTTATACACACACTACAGCTCATCTCTTATGCTCACCAAGGCTGCGAAATACAGTAAAAACATTAATATTGTAAAATACTCTAATTTACAATTATTTTCTATTTCAACGTTTTTAAATGTCATTTATTCTTGTGATGGAATTTATTCATCATTCTTCAGTGTCACATGATCCTTCAGAAATCATACTAATATGTGGATTTGGTACTCAAGACACATTTAAAAAAAAAAATCATTATCAATGTTATCAATGCTAATATGCAATGCTAATATTTCTGTGGAAACGTGCACATTTTTCATGTTGCTTTGATGAATAGATAGTAGGGCTGAACGATTAATTGCATTTGCGATAATATCGCGATATGAAAAAACACGATTTTTCAATCGCAGAGACTGCGATTAGACTCAGTCACGTGACACGCGAGAGTAAAGAGGTGTGTTTCACTTGAAGATCGATCGGTGTAGCCTTTGACATCAAAGTACAGCGAGAGAAAGCATATTGAGACGTCCGCGCTCTCTTATAGCTCCGGCAGTACTTTGATGACACACCCATCGGCAAAAAAATTACAATAATCGCGAATCGAATCGAATCGTGAAATCAAAATCGTGAATCGAATCGAATCGTGAGTTGAGTGAATCGTTACATCCCTAATGACAAGGCATATCGTGCTCTCGGCTTCACTCACTGTGTCTATACCGGACGCTACAGTTGTCGCGTCGCGCCGCAACAGCTCTACACTGGACGCGACAAAGCGACCGTTGCAAATCATATTAACTTTGTGTCAGTACGTCATAAATAGAACAAGGCATCAGTTTAATGTCGGGTTTTGTCGCGTCGCATCCAGTGTACACAGCGTCACTGATTATAATGGTTCTACTGTATTTTGCCACTCGCGTCCGGTGTAGACACGGTGTTTAATGTCGTTGGTGAGGAGGAAAGCCTCAAAGCCATGTAAACACATGTAAATATTTTCTAAATATATGCTGTATGTGTGTGCATCTATATATTCATAATAAATATACACAGCACACAAACACATATTATGTAAACCAAAACTTTTATTTTGGATGCGATTAAACGTTTGACAGCACTAATATTTACATTTACATTTAGCCATTTAGCAGACTCTTTTATCCAAAGCGACTTACAAATGAGGATATATACACACACACTCAAATATTTGTAATTAAATATATCTAATGTTGGTATTTGCAGGAGGTTGACTTACGGCTCTAACGAATGTAGTAAGGTAACCTTCAGACTGTCTCTCTGTCTGTCGATCCACCTGTAGAGAGACTCTAGGCACTCGAATCCTGTACAGACCGTCAACTGCTGCCACATCCTGAAGGACACAGACAGAGAAAAACTATAATAATACCAGAGAGACAGCAGATACGCTTAAAGGTGCCATAGAATGCATTGATACAATATTTTAAATTGCTCTCTGATACTAAAATAGAAGGTATGTGGCTTAGGTAAGGGCAAAAAAATCTCCAGAAAAGTTTTTACATGTCCATTTACAACCCTAAGATTTGTCCCTAGAATGAAACGGTCTGTTTTTACCTTATTTGTAAGGGTCATCATGAATCATAATGTTGAGCTCTGCTCTGATTGGCTGTTTCACAGTGCAGCTCAATGTTGAGCTCTGCTCTGATTGGCTGTTTCACAGTGCGGCTCAACGTTGAGCTCTGCTCTGATTAGCTGTTTCACAGTGCGGCTCATTTCAGTAGCTCACACAGCAGGAAGGAAACACAGGGAAAATATATATTTCAATACTGTCTCTCGCAGTTATATCGTTGGGTAATTATACTGTATATAAAATGCGGGCATTAGGGAGGCGCTATTAATATGCGTGGCATTGAAGCTGAATGCACGATGGCTTTTTACTTTCACTTGCGAGATTTGCAGCTAACCATGTCCCTTTAGTGGCTCGTGTTATTTTATTAGAACGCGTTATTTGTTTTCCGTGCCTTTCTGAATACAGACACCAACCCATCCCTGCACTTCACATCCCCTGCTCAGCCTGGAACTTAACATTTATTTCCATGATCTGCCATTTTC
>NW_015664033.1:1820689-1823345 GCF_001515625.1 Sinocyclocheilus rhinocerous | reverse complement strand
GGAGATTTACCGCTGATTACAGAACCAGCTTTACTGATAAGATGCGCGTTAAATATCGCATGCGATTTATCGTGCAGCCCTAGTAAAAATCTATTTAAACTTATTGGAAAAGATTCATTTCTGTCACTGCTGTGAACTGACCACCACACAGAATATGAATATTAAAAATTTTAGGAGTCAGCTGTCCACTGTAGTCCTTAAGATATCAGCACAGTAACACTCAGTCAAATTATTGTTATCGTTAAAATCCCAGAAAATATCGAGATATAATTTTTTGTCAATATCGCACACCCCTAGCTGCCAGCCGTTCGGTGCAACTGGCAGAGCTGAATGTAAAATTTAACACCGCATACACCATCCTAACCCTCGCCAAAGAAGAGCTTAACTTTAGGTTGATTACAAAAGAAATCTGTCAGTGTTCTTTTCATTTTCTCTCTTCTTCAGCCCTTTCTTTTTCTCGGTAGTTAGCGGAAAGCAGTGACTGAGAGATTGACAGCTAATATTAACCAATACAAAATCTGCATTAAAGTTAAGAATGTAAGGATAAAATCTGTTAATATATAATTTGTAGTTGTGATGCTCATACATTTTTGGTGAGTGCTCCTAAATTTTTGGTGGTGCTCCTAACTTTTTGAAGTTGGGAGCACCAGTGCTACCAAGTAAAAAAGTTAATTTCGAGCCGTGACTTGTAACTTTAGCTGTTATGTATCTTTGTAAGTCATTGTAAGCCCACAAGCGCACGAACAGCCTCTTCTCACCTTTAGTGTACTCCTGTCTTTCTCAGAGAGCTGGTTTTGGGAGAGATACACACTGTTTTCTCTTCCACCCCTTAATTGCAGGGCACCGCGAAGGCGAAATCTGGGGACATCATCTGAAACAAAGACAAACAGTGACCAAACTGTAAAGAGACACACTAATTATTAATCAAGTAAGTTACCTTAATACTCACCCACTTCAAATGAGTGCTCTAGTGGCACAGAGAATCCGCTAAAATCGGTATCCACCGCATCTCCTGACTGGCAGACAAAAACATTCACAATCAGTCATTGTCGTACGTTCATTCAGATCAGACAGCAGCATGCTAGCATGCTAACAAGCTCCCTACGCAAGACAGCAAATAAACGTACAATACACATCACGTGACTGTGAGGTTTCACAGATGTATTGTACTTACTCTTCGACCATTATTGCATTCGCCAGATTGTGTCCATAACAGCGTTACAGTTGACAGGACGGACAAAATAAGCGACAAGATTCTTATCGTGGCCATCTTGTCGCAAGCCTTGAAAGACTTCCCCTCTGTGTGCCGGAAGTACAGCGTTTCAAAACAAAAGTCGTAGAAAACATTAAAAACGCCGATCGAAGCACACTTTACGCCGTTCACTCATGCATTGCAGATTAAATATTATATTAATGCGGTATTTTTAATCATTAATATATCTTCCTGATAATTGTGCTTTGTTTCCTTTAACCATTAGAATGAACTAACGTTAGAGAAATGTTGCCACTTGCCAGGTCTCGCTACAAAAACAAATCCTGCTGCTCTGACACAAGCCCCAACAATTTGCCTTCCCCGAAAGAATACTTATATTTTTAGCACTCGATCGCTGTTATATTTGAACTATTTTCATCATTCTTCAAGCAAAACGGCTTGCACCAAATATAGGACGTTGGCTGAAAGAAATGGCAACAAATATGTCAATGGAAAAGATAACATATATTAAGAGATAAATACCATTTTGAGAGTTTGAGGACCTTTCAAACTGTTTTAAAAACGTGGTGGAGTTGGAAATATGTTGATAAAAGACTAGGAAAAAAAGGTATTTTATTCCATGATCGTTTTAAAAAGATAACCCCCCCTGTGTGTGTGTATATCTTGTTCTCTCTGTTACATGGAATTTTATATGTACATTTGTATAGTTAAAATACAATAAAAAGATAGAAAAAAACGGATTTCATTAACTTTATTTTAAGGTGTCCTTGTTGCACGTTACATGTACTTACTATTATAATAACAATAAATTATGCATAATTACATGCAAGTAACCCTAAGCCAAACCCTTATCCTAACCCAAACCATATAGTAAGTAGGCTACATGTAGTTAGTGAATATTACTCAGTACTTAAATGTATAATAACACTGTAACAAGGACACTAAAATAAAAAGTGTAACCCTGCAACCCTCTGAAGTATAGTAAAATAAAGTACAACATACAAATGCAAGCACTTTTCTGTAGAAGCTCAAATACGCTGAGACGAAGCGGACCTGGCAACACTGCGCGCAGAGCTGCGGTTGTTTGTGTTGTGGAGCGCTAGAGGGCGCTGTGCGCAGCAGAGCGCATGCAGGCAGATTGAAAGCGGCTCAGAACCTCGCTTTTCTCGCCGGGCGCAGTGGCGTGCGCCTGTAATCCAAGCTGCTGGGAGGCTAAGGCTGGCGGACCGCTTGAGCTCAGGGGTTCTGGGCTGCAGTGGACTATGCCGATCGGGTGTCCGCACTAAGTTCGGTATCGATATGGTGCTCCTGGGGGAGCTCGGGACCACCAGGTCGTCTAAGGAGGGGTGAACCGGCCCAGGTCGGAGACGGAGCAGGTCAAAGCCCCCGTGTCGATCAGTAGTGGGTTCGCGCCTGTGAATAGACACTGCAGTGCAGCCTGAG
>NW_015664033.1:1815551-1819467 GCF_001515625.1 Sinocyclocheilus rhinocerous | reverse complement strand
GCGCCTGTAATCCAAGCTGCTGGGAGGCTAAGGCTGGCGGACCGCTTGAGCTCAGGGGTTCTGGGCTGCAGTGAACTATGCCGATCGGGTGTCCGCACTAAGTTCGGTATCGATATGGTGCTCCTGGGGGAGCTCGGGACCACCAGGTCGTCTAAGGAGGGGTGCACCGGCCCAGGTCGGAGACGGAGCAGGTCAAAGCCCCCGTGCCGATCAGTAGTGGGTTCGCGCCTGTGAATAGACACTGCAGTGCAGCCTGAGTAATATAGCGGGACTCAGTCTTTTGTGTTTTTCATCACTTTCTCATTTTGAATTGGATTAAATTAATGTATTAGCTTGCAAATGTACTTTTTTGATTTAACTTTTAATGTTATTTGGTACATTAGTCAACGTTGTCTATCTCCAAAATTAAAAATATGCTGATTTATGCGTTTTATTTGCAATATTGCACAAAATTTGGTTCATTTTAATGCCATTTTAGTGGCCAGAAAATAAGTGATGTACTGCCCCTCTGTGTACGAAATTGAAATTACACCTGAATTTTGTGCAGCATGAAGCACTGAACCAGTAGGAGTCGCTGCTAGCATCATTTTTTTTTTATTCAGTTCATGAGAGGGATTTTTCTCCACGATTATAATCTACATTTAGTTGTCTTTTTTTAGATATCACTTTATGATTAAGCTACTTTATCACGAGTCTGCAATCAACATGGTTCACTGTAAGATAAATGTTTCACAGATTTAAACTTTTCCTGTTCAAACTGTCTCTAAAACGTTTTTACTACGCTTCTATCATGTTTTTTCCCCTTCTTGGAACTTGGTTACCAAGAAGGCAAGTGTCAGTCAAGACTGGAAAATATGCTTGTGATATAATGAGGCATATAATACGTGATGTGTGCAGAAAACAAAGAAAGTGAAGGTAATAACATGCAAAAAGTGTGATAATATTATGTGTGTATACTAGGTCTGAAATTACGTTAAAAAATTTTTTTTCTTTTCATCACTCAGTGCTATAAAACACAGTAAATAGCCTAATTTGACATGTGGTGGAAATAACAGGGTGGTGAAAATGTTTGACTTTCATGTTTATGTAATTTAATAAACTAGTCACACTGTGGAAAATAACAAATTTAATAAACTAGTTACAGTGTGGGAAATGTTTTAAGAGAGTTTATTTCTTAAAAGTCCACAGGGCCAGAAGTGGCTGTAATGTACTCTATAATGTAATTATTTAGTGATGTTGTCCTTGGGTCTGACATATATGTAATAAAATGTTTTCCAGCCATTACAGACATGACCGAAGTTATGTGTGCATAAAAATGTCAATGCTCCCCAACCACCTGAGAACTTACTAATTTGCCTGAACATCTTTCATTGTAGTGAACCTATAAGATAAGAACTGCATTGACAACAGTTCCAGAACGGAGGATCAGGGCCGCAGGTTAATCACTAGCTTAGATAGATTACAATCAATTACAGTAGCACAGAGTTGTTGTGCTCCACAAACTCATTTTGTTCTGTACTGTTCTGTTCCTATTTGTACTGTAAATCAAAGTTAACGATTATCTTACACTCTTTCCCCCAATCAATAGTGTACCTATTTGCGCCACTCAGTACGGATTGCCATTAAGAAGGCAGGAGAAAAACAAACACACTCACGCCCTTTCAATTACATTAATCAGATGACAGTGAGGTAAGTGATACAGCGTGGCGTATTGGCATTTCCATAACTGAACACATAAGAGCGCCTGTATGATTAATAGACTGTTTCAGCAGAAGGGCTTGGGTTCTCCATGAACTCATGCCATGTGATTTCCAAGACATTCCTACTTTGAAATGAATATATACCTCTTCCATCTAGTCATTGCTGTCTGTCAGCACGCCCTCAGACAATGGTGCAGCCCCACACTCCTGCAGGACTATAATTAGCCATCTCCTCACTGTAAAGGCATGTGTGTTACTCGTGCGTTGACATTTTGTCATAAAGCAGCGTAACATTTTCTGCTTACATTCCATGATGAGAGTCGTTCTGCTCTTATAGGCTATATTTTGACATATTATTTATATTTTCTTTACCAGGCACTTATTACGTGTAATTGAATCAAATAAATTAAGTTAGCACTCTATGAAGCATGAAGTATCTTTTTTCCTGCCTGTTGTCTTCAATATATCACTTTCCTTTCCACTGCATATGTCTTGTGCTTGTACGTGTGTCTCTTCTGTCTCTTCTCCTCTGTAATATTTCTCTTTTTCCCTTTTTCCCTTTCTCCTTGACACCTGCCTCTCAAGTTGCACTTTCTATAAATAGCACAGTCTCCCCCAAATTAAAGTTCAAAAGAGCATTTATTGGTGTGTCAAGCTTAATAGAGCGTCACTGAACTCTACACTTCAAGCTTTCGCACCAGGGGCATGACTAAACTCTGATCTCCGCAGTTTTGCCTTAAAGGAGATCTGTACACCATACACAGGGCATTTTGTGATCATTGCATTTCACATTTTTTATTTAATTTATTTTTTATTTTATGGTGTTTCACACCATAATCACAGTGTTAATTTTACATTATTTTTGTTTTAGTGAGTTTATGGCTTTTGAAGAAAATAGCCTTTTTAAATTGGTCATTATTGTGTATCATATTCATTTTAGTCAGTTTTTCAAAATGTCTTCAAAGTTTAATTGACAAGAATAACATTTTAGTTGATGAAAAGTAAAGGCAAATATTGAAATACTTTATATGCACTGCCGTTTAAAAGTTTGGGGTCAGTGTCTGCCTGTTAAGACTGCATTTATTTAATCAAAATTTTGTGAATTGTTATTACAATTTAAAATGAATGCTCTCTATTTTAATATATTTTAAATTGTAGATTTATCCTGTGATGGCAAATTTGAATGTTATGGATGTCATTACTCCAGTCTTCAGTGTCATGTTCTTTTGGAAATCATTTTAATATAAACATTTCTTATTATTATCAGTCTTAATAGTAGTGTTCTGCTTAATGTTTATGGAAACCATGATCCTTTTCCCCCAAAGACTTTGATTAATAGAAAAAAAAAAACCTAAATTTTTTTTTTTTTAACAATGTAAATGTTTGCTGTCACTTTTTATTAATTTAATAATCAGTCCTTGCTAAATAAAGTATTAAACAAGTCTTGCTGACTTTAACATTTGAATGGTAGTGTATTAATGTAAACTTATACTACGGGGCCGTTGAATGCTTGAATCTGATTGGCTGGCAAACGTTCCAAGGTGTGCAGTTATTTTCAGGGAAACGCATGGCTTAAGTAGTTCCAGTTAAGTCTTGACCACATTACATGTCCATATCAGTTTGCCAAGTGATTTCTGTTATTTTAAAGTTCCTTACAGCCTAGAACAGCAAAATAACTAAAACCCATCACAACACTGACCAAGGAAATAAATATAGTAAACAACAAGATAAAAATGACAACTTATTTCTCTGTTTTTGCCACAAAAATATGTTTTATTATGTACGGAAAGCACATAGTCTCTTTCTCCCAAATGCACACACACAGAGTACAGACACACATTCGCACACACACACACGCACACACACACTCGCACACACACACACACACACACACACACACACACACACACACACACACACACACACACACATAACACAAACATACTCGTGCACAGAAATGTGTTGTTAGCACTGCTCTGACGATTTTATCAGTAAAAGAGTTTAGCAATTTAAACTATCAACTTAAACTGGTCATTTATCACTAGTAAGGTAATAACAGTGTTTTTGAAGCAGATTAACTTACAGTTTTGCTATTAGTAGAGACGTTGCGGCCGAACACTGTTGAGGGATGCACAGACTCAGGTAATTCACACACGCTTAATCTCTCTCTCTCCTTCCCTCCCTCCCTCCCTCCCTCTCTCTCTCTCTCTCTCTCT
>NW_015664033.1:1758043-1815408 GCF_001515625.1 Sinocyclocheilus rhinocerous | reverse complement strand
ACACACACACACACACACACACACACACACACACACACACACACACATAACACAAACATACTCGTGCACAGAAATGTGTTGTTAGCACTGCTCTGACGATTTTATCAGTAAAAGAGTTTAGCAATTTAAACTATCAACTTAAACTGGTCATTTATCACTAGTAAGGTAATAACAGTGTTTTTGAAGCAGATTAACTTACAGTTTTGCTATTAGTAGAGACGTTGCGGCCGAACACTGTTGAGGGATGCACAGACTCAGGTAATTCACACACGCTTAATCTCTCTCTCTCCTTCCCTCCCTCCCTCCCTCCCTCTCTCTCTCTCTCTCTCTCTTTCTTTCTTGTAACTGCATTAAAGGGATAGTTCACCCCAAGATGAAAATGTCTTAAATTACTCACCCTCATGTCATTCCAAGCCCGTAAGACCTTTGTTCATATTAGGAACACAAAATTGAGATATTTTTGATGAAATCGGAGAGCTCTCTGACTCTGCATAGACAGCAACACAACTGAAATGTTCCCAGACCCAGAAACTTAGTAAGGACAAAAACGGTAAAACAGTTGGTAAAACAGTCCGTCTTCCGCCATTTTGGAGAGTACCACGACGCATGCGCGTGCTTTCCCCAGAACGTAATAAACGCTTATGACGTTGATTATGTTCTGGGGAAAGTGCGCGCATGCATTGCGGTACTCTCCAAAATGGTGGAAGACGGAGAAGAATTGTAGAATAAATTATGTTATTTTTGTTTTCTTTGTGCACAAAAAGTATTCTTGTAGCTTCCCAAAATTGAAGTTGAGCCACTGACGTCACGTGGACTGTTTTTTACCGATGTCCTCACTACGTTTCTGGGTCTGGGAACATTGCAGTTGCATTGCTGTCTATGGGAGGGTCAGAGAGCTGTAAGATTTCATCAAAAATATCTTAATTTGTGTTCTGAAGATGATTGAAGGTCTTATGGGTTTGGAACGACATGAGGGTGAGTAATTAATGACAGAATTTTCATTTTTGGGTGAAGTAACCCTTTAATAAATGCATAACTGCATTACTATCAATGGCTCAAGTCTTCATTGCTAAGTCTAAAATGACATTTTGGAATTAACAACGGAGGCATTGGATGAGATGCATAAGAAATTAATCCTACACTCAAAAGCATTTTAAAGACAAAAATCTGACGAATGTCTTGAAATACAACACCCCCCCACCCCAAACAATGAGAACAATCTTTCTTGGGGTGTGGTAACTGTAGTATAAGCTGAAATATTGATGACAGACTGTTGAATTATTAGAAAATAATGCACACAACGCAAAGTATTTACTAATAATTCATCAATTGTTCTTACATATATCAACATTTAACAAAAAACTCTGTGTTGTTAAAACTGGCACACGAGAAATAATATTATAATGAGCATTCAAGTCATTTTGTTATGTTTTTGTTATATTAGTTATACAAGTTATGTTGACTAAATATCTTATTTTTATATGCGTCAGCATATGTATGTATTTGGGTGAGTTATTTAACCCGGGGCCAGTTGCATAAAAGCTTTAGACTAGTCTTAAAAGGTAGTCATCTAATTGTTTTCTTTAAGACTGGCCATATTTTTTTTAAAAATTCATTTCATACATTAAATTGTAGATTAGCCTTAGTTAAATCCCAAAATGAGACTGATTACCCCTTTGCTAACTGCTAGTTGGTCAAACTTGTATTTAAGACAGTCTTAACATAGAGGCTAAGTTTATGCAACTGGCCCCAGCTACCAAAGCACACAACGCTACCTCAGTTTAACTGCTTTCTTTCAATATTTAGCCTTATTATTTGTAAAACACAGTCAGTGTGTGTCCTGTAAAGATCTATGAGACCGGCCTAATGAATGAGCAGAATTGTCAGCACTTATACTTGTTGAAAAGAAAGGAGTGGTTAGAGAGCTATAAGGTCAAAGGTCAGCCTGTCTAACGTAGTTAACCTCTGACAGCATTTCAGCAGCCTGATTCTGTTCTTGACAAGGCTCTCTAATTTTCTGAGGTAAGAATCACTTCATAGATAATCACAGGTGTCAAGCAGCTCCACTGTAATGTGCTTCATACAGGCTGTCAGTTAAAATATCTACGAGTATATCATTCCATTAGCAAATAGCCTGTTTCACAGCACACCTTATCAAGATAACCAATTAACATAGAGACACCCTGTTTGTTATAATGTTAAACTTTTTTCACCCTTGTCTCTGTCTTTCGTCTGCTCCTCTTGTCCAAGTTGTATTCCCTTAAGATCTCAAGTAACACTCGTTCTGTCGCTCTCTCTCCCTGTATCGCTCTTTTCTCTCCTCACCCACCCTCCTCTATCTTTCTCAAGGATGGGGACGACATGCTTGCCAAGGGAGGAAGGAATAAAAGGAATGAAAGATGAGTAAAGTGTGGGAGAAAGAAAAGTCAGGGTGACCGACATATGACGAACCACCATGCCTGAACCGAAGAAGCCAGGTAAGCCTCTTTAAGTTCATTTCAACATCGATTTTATATTTAACACTACGGTATATTTTTATCGCCACTATTTGTCATTTTATGTGTCGTGCTAATGTAAATGATGCTCTTTTACTCTGACGGGCAGAATGCTTAAGTGTCTGGCCCATCCATAAAGACATCCATTTGTTGATAATTTCATTCATCAAGCTGAATTACTTAAATCTCGATCACTAGTTCACACTTTTTGTTAGCTAACTACCTGCAAAGGTTGAGAAACGTTACTTTAGTTGCTTAACGCATAAATCATGGGTCTGAATGTATCATTTGTTGTAAGGAGATGTTTAGATGGTCTCGGCTGTGACAGGCACTGAAAGATGAATTTTATAGGTTGGGTTGGCAGCAGCAGGAGTGAGAGGTCAATTTTCAGTTTGGGGTTTGGCGGTATGGGCGACTAGACAGAGAAGATACCCAGTTTGAATTATGATTGTGATGATTACTTTAAGGCTGGGATACAGTACACGACTTTTAAAATCTGAAGAGGTTTTAAAATACTATTTGTTGACTTTGTATATAATTACAGAGGAAAACTGGGCATAATACACTAAAACTACTGAGGATCACACATTGCCAGACTTTAAGGTGATTCTGAACACAAACTCACACAGAAACATGTGCCTTGTTGCTAGGAGATTTATGACAAATGAAAACAATATGTGTTCTAAAACTGGATCGAAATATCACACATGTTTGATATCCTCCATCTGGATGGAATCATCGTCTAAATCTGTGTCCATCGTGCATGATGCGATTTTCTGTGAAATTGGTCAAATGTGAGCTCCCAAAATCTGCAGACTGGCTCTAACTTTTGGCAACTTTAATAGGCAACTCCTCTAGACTGTAACTCTGGCAATGATGTGTTTGTGTATATTCCAGCCTTTAATCATTATTACTAATTATTAACCAATGGACAATGCTCTTCTGTAATGAAACTCAATTGAAATGATCTGAGGTAGAATCACCTTCCAAGAGGACTCATTATATGTGATATATACTCAAAGGATATCACATAAAGCTGCATGAATATGTTGTTTCACCTGCAGAAAGTCCTTCATTCAAACACTCATTTCATTCGTCACACTTCATTCTTGATTGACCCTGCAGGTGACATTCTGATCATTATGAAAATGAATCTATCGATTGAAGTAGTGCACAATTAAAAATCAATAGCATATTAAGTATGGTCCTCAAAGTATTAATGCTTATATTTGGAGGGAGTTAGTTCTGAACATACAGTCTTTCATTTGCTGGCACTGATACAGAGGTAAAAGCTTTTCCTGCCACACCTTTTTATGGAGCTTTTAAGGAGAGTGAGTTGCAGGCATTGAAGTGTAACCAGCAGATAGAATCATTAGCATCAGATATCAGAAGTTGGTGTCAAAGGATACCCATGTTCAGCCATGTAATGATGCTGTGAACTTGTGTATCTGACTGAGGCTCTAAAATACTGCCTTCTTCATTTTCATTGTGCAGTACATGTCTTGAGGCAGAAAGAAATGACAGATTTGACAGACACTGAAAAATCTTCAGGCAAAATAGTGGTTGTGTTTCAAATCTAATCTAAGTCATCCTCATAGAGAAGTCATTACTCCAGCAACAGCAGGATCATAAGCAAAACCGCCGCTATGCAGTAATACTCTCAAAATGCATTTAATGTACACTGTGGCTCTAAGCTGCTTAACGGTGGATGCTGTTAAGGAAAACAGATCAGAATGTTTGTAATTACTGTAAATGGAACTGCAAATTCCTGATATTTAGACGTAGAAAGATGGAATAATTTATAACCATTCTCAGGAAATTGAACCATTTATGCTCAAAATATAAAGAATGATTAAAAATAAAATATTATTTTATTTTTAATTATTTGTTAAAATGATTAAAAACTAATTTATAAAATGCAGATACAAATGAAAAGTCTGTATGAGCATTTAAAAAAAGAAAACTACATAGTAAAAACATATTATAATTTCCATAGTAGGGCATTTTTTATTATTATTTTATATTTATATAACCAATTAAATGTAAAGAGAGTAATGCAGACATGCATATTGACTAATATTTCCAGAAAAATTTTCAGCCTTTGCTTTACACATGAAACTGTTCTATAATGTAAAAAGTTCAGTATTCTGTTAAGTACATCAGTTGGTTGTCATGGGTATGTATTTAGCAAAAAAATGTCTCCTGAGCATGACCCTTTTAAAAAACACACAAGGTCAGTTCAGTGTCTTTGGTCTTATGTCACCATCCTGTCTTGAGATCTGCCCTGTCTCTGTTATGATTCAGTTTTTCCTTCTATCTCAGCCCCATGACTCCGTGTTAATCCCAGTCAGAGTGTCAAATAACTGGATCATTTCACCGGAGCGTAACCTGTCGCGTCTTCTCTTGCCTATCCTTCTGTCCCTCTTTCATTTTCTCATGCATCCTACCTCCACACTTCAGACCACACACGAGGCCCCTCTTTTAGTTTATTGCTTTTTAAAGATCACATTTACCACCCTCCACTCAAAGTCCCCCAGTCACATACACAGGCCACTTTGCTCAGAGCGGGGAACTGTCAAGATAAAGTCTGGCTGGATCTCCTGAAGCCGTAGTGACTGGCAAGGAGCACGATTCCTTAATAAACAGCTTCCAGAATAGCCCCGCGGCCTTGAGCAGCTTTTAGGAGGGTATGCCATTTTACAAATGGGCATGTTGACAGTGGAGACGTGTTCAGAGTTGTGTGTCTCTGCATATTGCTCCATGATTATGGATACTCTGTAATGATAGTACTGTAATAGTGGGTCAAGGCTGTGTGTGCACCATAAATTGTGCATTTGAATGAATATTGGATTGGGGCTGAAATAAAGCCCATGTGATATGTCACATTACAGTTTTTCTGAATAGCTAAAACACTAAACCCCAATCTCTGAACCACATTCTCACTAGCTTAAACCAATTTGCCGAATAAAGCACAGTTTCTGCTAAACCTTAAACACGTTCAGGCAGTTAGACTCTTTTTGCAAAACTCTAAACACATTCTCGTTCAATTAAACACTTATCACACTGTGATGCATTTGTGCTGCAAAATGCTAAACACAAGCGGCAAAGGTTAAACACAACTAAAGCACAGTTGTCATCGTTTACACACAACGATTCAAAATTGTTCACACTTGTTTCTAATGATGTGATCAAACCAGCTGTACAACATATGAGCCGGCTCAGAGAGCACAAGTGGCACAGGAGACTGAACGATGAGACGAACAATAGATGGACACAATCTGAGAAGGAGAGGAGGAAGAGTACATGTAAGAAGTGGAGGATGAGGAGAGAAAGACTAAGGTTTAGAGAGTGTTATCAAGGCTGGATCTGTCAGACCAGAGGTTTTTTTTTCTTTGTCTAGCAAAAAAGACAACATTACCGGTACTTGTGATGTGGACAAAGTCCTCAGGCCGGACTTGAATATAATATCCAAGCTTTACCATAATAGTCAAATGTCTGGCCTGTGATAGTTTGAGATAAGTGAAGGATTCCTTCGGACTTCTAAAACGTCCTAAAATGATTATTTGCTTGTGCTGTTTAAGCATCTTCTGTGACAATATTGAGTCTCTTTGTCCATAAGCCTGTGTTGCCCTGCCAGGCTGAAATAATGTCGTTTCTGTCCTGGCAGGACAACAAGAGTTCGGTTCCCTGTAACCCTGCTAATGAAACACCCGGAGTATTGAGTATTAGGGAAGTTTAAGCCTCTTATTTGCCATCTGAAATGTCATTATTATGGTGCTCCCTTTTCCCAAATCTCCCTATTTTCACCACAACACAGCACAGAATGACACAGACACTCTCTGTGAACTCTGTGATCCAAAATGGACATATTCTTGCTTCATCCACTTTTTTGACCCATACACACACACAAATATTTAGTTATACATATACAAGTGGTTCTCAACCAGGGGACCGGTACTAGAGGGCCTCAGCACACCTCCAAGGGGGCTGCAAGATGCCTTAAAATTATTTTAAATAATTTATATAAACAAATTTATATAAATTTTGTCAAGCTCTATAATATTTTATCAGGAAGAAATTGCAAAAAAAAAAAAAAAATATATATATATATATACACACACATAGATTATATACTGTATATATACACATACAGTATATCAGTATATAGATAGATAGATAGATAGATAGATAGATAGATAGATACTGACTAACATCAACCCTGACCCCAAAATTTGATGCATATTTTTATACAACTTTATTTTATGTACAAATTATTCTTCCAAACTGAGGGCATCTTTGGACATCCCCAAAGTGAGGTTTTGTATACCTGAAAATGTTGCTAAGTAATCCCATCCCCCGACCCCCCTTACACACATACGCACACACACATATACAGTAACAGTGACAGTGATGGGTGTCTTAACATCCAATGTCTCATTTCCAGCTGGGGTAGTTTAGCATTACCTCATACCCGTTAACATCACAATGCACTCCTTTTCATGCATCTCCTTCATGATGGATCACACGCAGATGTGGGAGCGCTTGCTTTTTGGGTGTTTTAGAATATGTCCTCCAACTTAACGTATGTAATGGGATATGTACTGCATGACCTGATATCGTTGTATGAGTATATTCATAAACCCTGTTGCATATTCCACACACCAGTTTTGCTCAGTCTTCCTCCTGGAGATCTGGAATCATGAAATATTCAAGAGAACCCAATGACCTTGATTAGCTGGTTCATGAGTATTTGATTCGATTTTAACTAAACTCGGCAGGAAGGTAAATCTCCTCGAGCGCCCCGACAAACCCACTGTGCTAATTTCTATCTATTTATCTCTGTTAAATCGTCAACCTTTCCTTCACCGCCCAAAATCTCAGCACCCACAGTATAAATAATTTCTATTTATGTAGAAGCAACATGCCCATTTAATACATTTTTAATGCAACTTTCAAAAGAAAACGTGTATCCTTAATAATTCAATTGCATGAGTAGTGTAAGTAATAAAGTGTTTGCATGACTCAACAGTAAGGATGGCCCACTGACCTGGGACAAATGTGAAAGAGTTTCGGGACATTTGACCAAACTATTGCTTGTCCTGTTCGATATTTTTTAATAAAGTTTTTACTATAATTTAAAAAATTTTTTTAATGATTTAATTTTTGTTAATTTTTAAATTTTTTATATTTAATATTTATTTTTAATTATTTAAAAGTATGTTATTCATTTTACATTTTTCGCACATATAATTTTATTTTATTTTATTTTTTTGCACTGAACATTATATATTATATACATATTTTAAACATTTTCTGTCAAGCAATTAGAAATGTAAATTATCCTTTACAGTTGATGAACAAATTAAAACATTTATATTTGTGAAAAATCGTTATCATCTCTTCGTCCTCAAAAACTTGCTCAAAACTTTTGTTCCTCCCCATAAAAAAACAAAATGAGTTAAAATGTCTAATGTGCTCTTTTCCTGAATGCATGATGATCACTGGCTGTCACGTTCAGTTGCAACTTTGCTTGGTTAATTAAAAATGCAATGTGCTATCCTGAGAGTGGAAAAGATAAAGAGATCACTGTCAGGAAGTAAAGAGGCCATAATTAATCTCAACATCATCACACCATAAACCACACCTTTTGACATTTATTTTATATGATAGCCTGTCTTTAGTTCATAAATACAGGGAGAGAGAATCATTTTGATTAAATATTTTATTTTAAATCATGTTTGAACTTCAGCTCATGTTAATATTTTTGTTGAATCAGTTGAAGTGATATTCAGTTTGACAAATTAATGTAAAATTATAACTATTCTTAGAAATTATATTGGTTGTGATTACATACACAGCATGACCCATAGCAACCGGTTTATTTATATGCTCATATCAGATGTTCGTGATCAAACTGTTTCTGCGTCACCATCTCCCCAATCTTCATCTTTATCCTCACCACCTCATCTTTCCATGTATGTAGGAAAGAGATATTTACGATCTACTTCCATAACTCAAATCATCAGTACTGTCAGGCAGAGACTGATAGATATTGTAGCGTTTCTCTTAAGTGTTTCCTCTCGCTGCCAAAAGAATCACTCTCTCCATCCTCATAAAACGGGGAAACTTCATCATGTGCGGCCGACCCTCCCCGCACTTGTATCCACTCCAAATACTTCTAATGCCAAAGACACTCCATCACACCCCCGCTTGTAAAAATAGCTGCTTTCAATCTGGATCTGAGGAGCTGAATGAAGCCTGAGGGGATTTTTTTGTGATATCCTTAGAAACACTAGATATATCACTAGGCTGTTCCCATCAGAGTCTGTTTATCCTGAAATTGAAATATTTTAAAAGGAATTCGTTATATTCATTCGGCATCAGAGTTGAAGTGAGGGCCAGCAGCCAGTTTCAACAAACTCCTTACAATAGGAAAACCCTAGTTAATAATAGAATTAAAGGGTTAAGGTCCTTGCACACTGAGTCTGAAATTTTCATATGCATTTTTTTTTTTTTTTTTTTTCGTATTCGTCATCCTTTCCTATCAAAATGCTTGCTACAGATACGAAAACGCAGAAAATGCAGAACCTGATCCGAATTTTTTTTATGACGGACGAAATTTTCGGAGGCAGCGTGTAAACGTGATTGACACAATGTGAGGTCGTATTTATTTTTAACGTGCGAAAATTTTGGACGAGAATTTCTGACTCAGTGTGCAAAGACCTTTAGTTCACCCCAAAATGAAATTTCTGTCATTAATTACTCACCCTCATGTCATTCCAAACCCGTAAGACCTTTGTTCATCTTCAGAACACAAATTAAGATATTTTTGATGAAATCCGAGAGCTTTCTGACCCTCCATTGACACCAACACAACTGATATGTTCAAGGCCCAGAATTGTAGTAAGGACATCATTAAAATAGTCCATGTGACATGATTGGTTTAACATCAAAGGGGTCATGACATGGATTTTTTTATTTTAGTATGTTCAATGAGGTTTACTTATAATGGTAATAAAGTTTTTTTTTTTTTTGCACAAAAAAACAAAAAACAAAAAAACAAATTATTATTTTCAACCCTGATTCTTACCCTCTCTCTAAAACGTCCTGTTTTTAAGGGGCGTGTCCTCTAAGGCTTGTCAGGAATCGGCCACTGTTATGATTTGCTAACATCATTGCATAGGAAACAGTATCAACACTCCCTTGCTATTGCATATGAGTGTCATTTCCAGACAAAGCATTATGAAATCATTTACTTATGGATTGTGATTCAGCTGCAGTCAGATCTAGTACCGCTTCATCCTTCAACAAATGTTTCTTTGTGAGCTCTCCGTGACACTTTGTCTCATTTACAAAACAAAATGCTCTGATCAATCCTCTGACATGGTCCAGGACGCATCAAAAATAAACTATCCACTTGTTCTTTATACTGAGATTCTTCTAATATCTGTACAAAGATGCGAACGAGCAGTTTAAACCAAACTGACATGGATTGTGTCAGAAAGCGAATGTGCATCTCTATACTGTATCCAGAGTAGACAAGATAGCGGCAGTGATTGTAATTTCTATTTGCTTTTGATGGCAATGCAACACTCGCATTCAGCATAATCAAGTGTCAGATGTTAAGCAAGTGAACGCCAGTGGACGGGGCCTATGGTGAGAAAATGACTATTTGTCGATGCCTTGCTCTGGAGGCTGTGTTTAATGACTTTATCAAGAGTATCACGACACATGCGTATGCTGCTGCTGATGTAGAACATGCATGTTCTGCACCTTGTTTACGCATCGTGGTGCTGTCCGTAATGGTGGAGGATGGTGACGCAGAAGAGAAGAATTGTTGAATAAAGTCGTTATTTTAGTTTTCTTTGTACAGAAAAAGTATTCTTGTAGCTTTGTAAAATTATGGTTTAATCACTGATGTCACATGGACTATTTTCCTAGGAACATTTCAGTTACTTTACTGTCTACGGAGGGTCAGAAAGCTCTCGGATTTCATCAAAAATATCTTAATTTGTGTTCCCTAAGATGAACAAAGGTCTTACAGGTTTGGAACGACATGAGGGTGAGTAATTAATGACAGAATTTTCTTTTTTTTGGGTGAACTATCCCTTTGAGATTTTCTTAACTTAATGGGTTTGTTGCAACTGGACCACACAGACCCTTAACTTAATGGGTTAGGTTAAGACCTAGACCAGAACTGCGTATGGATACAGATCTCAGATTCAATTTGTTGCTGATTTACAAGCATTTGATTAAATTCCGATTCACTTTGATCAATGAACTTTGGGAAATTTCAATGATAATAAATTACAATCTATATCCATAACTCAAATCATCAGTATTGCCATGAGATTGATATTTAGACATAATAAATGATCTCTCAGGTAATGTTAGAAATTATGTAGGGATCTTTCTAAACTAGTACATAAGATCAATTACTAATTTAACAGTTATAATAATAAAACCAGAAACTAATGCTGTGGATACTAACGGAAATAACTTTAAATTGCATTTGTTGTAGAAATCAATGAATACAATTATTACGTTATGGGCACTTCAGTTATAAACTCCCAAGAAAGTGTATAGAAAGTTTGTGAATGATTCACTAAGAGAATCAACTCATAAGAGTCATTTGTTTGTGACTGGAACTACACTGTTTGTGCTTTGTTTTTGATTCCCTAAAAGGAGTCATTCGTAAATCTGACTACACTGGTTCCTTTTTTGCTTGCTGAAAAGTTTGAGATCATTAACCAAGACCCAGATCCAGACCAAGATATATTACGTATTGTATACAATTATCTTAATTGTAATGGTTACTGTTATTCATACATTTTGTGCCCATACCTAATTTGTTGACAGATTAAAACATTCATTTGGGATTGGATTGGCTGTATAGGATAAATAACAGTAGGCTGCGCTTTCGAAAAAAAGTTTTTTTGCATTAGTCACACTTGAAACACATTTGAGTCTGACTCTAAACACTCAGACATCCTTTCAGGTTGTGTTTGTATAACACTGTATGTGACAAGTCGGAGTGCATTGGAAGCATATATGTGCTGATATGCAAAGGGCATTTGTCGACATTAGCGCAGGGTGGTGAGGGTCGACATGTTAACTCAAGGCCACTCGGAGTGAGGCCCCTGCTTTCAGACTTGACAATGTTGTGAAAGTCTATCTTCCTCCATTGGCCTGACAAAATGGTTGAAATCAGCTGTGTGTGTTATTATATGACATGTTCTCTCGTTTGTTTTTAGACAACCTGAACTGAATTGTCCTCAATCGCATCTGTATTTTGATTAGTCGGGAGGCTTTTGGCTCAAAAAAGACTTTTACCTTTGGTGAAGAAAGAGATATAGAGAAGTAGTGAAGCAAATGTCATAAGAGATTAGCTTCGTGAACATTCCACAGAGGTTAGTCGGCCAAATAGAGTGAGGAAGCGACGAGAGAGAGAGAGAGAGAGAGAGAGAGAGAGAGAGAGAGAGAGGAACACAGAGTAGAGAGTGATTTGTCAGCAAAGTGAAGGAGAGAGTACTAGCGCTGTAAGCTAATGTAACTAAAGTGAGCAAATTCTGAGTGCGACCACGAATACGATATAGTTTAAAATGCTGATGCTGGATTTCAGCCTGCTCTCAATTTCAGGGCATCGTGTGGTTTGTTTTGCTAGGTTTCAGAATAGCTGTGTGACCCAGGGGCCAGTGGGGGTGGCGTCTCTGAAACAACCATGGATTAGCAACGTAGGACCTTCCATGTTTGGATCAGACAGAAATGAATAGCGACATAAAAATTGAAATATTCTCCAGACTATATATGGAGTCTGTGAGGATGGAGATATATGTAATTGTAGATGTTGTATTTATGGAAATGGATTCACATTATCGAAACCGAGAGAGGCATAGGAGACGAGAGGGCATTAGACCACTCGTTTACACTTTTCTCATATGTTGTTTATGAAGCGTACTTTTAGATATCCGAGTCTTCTCCGTGCTAATTTAACACGACCACATTAAACTCTGTCCATCTCTGATTATCTCTGTCTGGCTCTCTTTCTGTCTCCTATGAAAGCCCATGTCTGCCTCCCTCAGTGTAAAAAAAATAAAAAAGGTAATTTGTGAGATATAAAGTCACAATCGCAAAGAAATGCTGTTAGACTGTTTGATTTTAAAGTTGTAATTTATTTATTTATCTATTTGTTTGTTTTGAGGAGGAGGAAAGAGGCTTGCAAAAGGGCTTCCATATTATTTTTATCCATGGATGTCCCTTTTAGAGAAAAAATAATATAAATGAGAGGGTTATTTTAATATTATTCATATACTATTATAAAATCATTAATATTTGGAATATACAGTTTTTTAATTTTAGTTTCTTTTTAGTCATTTTTATGTGCTTGTCATTGTTATGTGTATATATATATATTTGGCTAGATAATTTTCATTTTAATTTTACTTTAGCTTTTAATACTTCATCTTAAACTTACTTATTTGAGTTAGTGGCCGAGGCAACATTTCTTTTTTCTTTTTTTTTTATTAAGAGTGCAAAACATATAACATACGGTGAACACAAAACACAAAAACAGCAGTAGAACAGCAATGATAATAACAGCAGTGAAAATAAACAGCAATGACAATCTGAATAATATTAGTAGTATTTAAGTAGTAGTAGCATGCATAGTAATAATAATACTAAAGATGGTGATGATAACAATAATACCTTGTGATGACTGCAAGAGTAATATCAATAATAATAAAAGTAATAATAATAATAATAATTATTATTATTATTATTATGTAATAACAATAGTAATAATAATAATGTAATAATGACACATACCCAACACATACCACACCAATCCTAGCTTCTGTGTCAGTGTTCATGTTTTTTTTTCTTCTAATGTTTGTTTATGTTTTTAGGTTTTTCATAATGCTATTTTTTATTTAATTTCAATTTTACTTAAATGAAATACCAAAATAATTTTAATAGTTTTAGTTAACAATAATACTTCGTCATGCAAGCAGATCACCCAATTTGACCCTCAGAGCCGAGGCTAAGGCTGATGATACACAGGGCAACTTTTTGAGCAACATTGCCGGGCAACTTTAGTTAATGTTGCCATCAACAGGCAACCAGGTGAGACACAGGGCCCACAACCGATCTATCCAGATAGAAAATTGTTACCCATTCTGTTGCCCGACAAAATTGCTCAAAAAGTTGCCCTGTGTATTATCAGCCTAAAAGCCTTTAGGTTTTTCATAATATTATATTTTATTTCATTTAAACTTTACTTAAATTAATTGCCAAAATAATTGTAATAGTTTTAGTTAACAATCATAACGCTGCTGCTGTGAAGGTGGTTAAGTCTGCAGTACTGTACATCTCATCAGCATTAGTGTTTTAGCACTAGCATTCAGGCTACACTGGCCTCCATTTGACTTCTTACCTCACCTACACTTTTAGAACGTGTGTGTTTGTGTTGAGTGTGAGTGAGTGTCTGTTAGTGTTTAGCACTGTGACTGTGTGTAGCAGTGACAGGGACCAAGACTAGCAAGATGGAGAGAGTGCTGACGACTGGAAACCAGAGAAGAGCCAACAGTTGAGCAGGAGATCAGGAGCTCTTAGAGAATTTAGGTAGAAAAGATATCATTAGGAAAAGTTATCTGTCTCAATATAGCACAGTGTTGTTATTTTATTATTATTTATGTACTGTAGTATTTAATAATATTTTGAAATATAATTTATTTTTATATTTTCAGTTTTTGTTTAAATGAAAAGTTTCAGTAATTTGTTTATGTGCTTTTTTCTCTCTTTTATTTCAGTTTTAGGTGTAGTAATTTAAATACTTAAACTTATTTCATTTATCTGCCAAGGAAACATTTCTAATTTTCATTTAAGTTTTATATAATATTTATATTTTATTTCAGCTTTATTTTTAAAAAACAAACTTTTTTTGCTTAAAAATTATAACAATGATATCACATCAGTAACACTTTGAGACACATTTTAAGATACTGCTTTTGCGAAACATAAATGAGTGAGTCAGATGCTCAAATCACCACCAGATTTCTCCTAACCGGCAAGATTGTCTTGATTTACCAAGGAAATAAAAGATGATTAATAGCTGTTTACTTGAGCGCAACAGAAGAGAGCATGAGTATTATATTGGTTTCCATAGCAACAGCAAACCACATGCACAGCATTGCAGTGGTGTTAGCGATAGATCTAAGAGGACAGTGCCATTTTAATGAAAAGCTGACTGGGTCCTACACCTCAGCAAAGATTTTTAACTACATTTTAGCCAAGCAAATTAACACTGCCAGGCCAATTCATCACGGGTAAGGTGAGAGCTGCTCAGAGCATTTGAGCATTTCCCAGTAGAGTTGTTACAGGTCCCTGTTTGTGTATAGTCGTGACCTTCAGCTGTCTGGTGAACCCGCTGCTCTGTCCTTTTTCGGGTGGACATCTTAGCCAGCTCCTTAGATCCTGAGGCAGGGGAAGCATTTATAAATTGCTGGATCACCACATCCCGCTCCTCCGCTGGGACGAGGAGATATACCAGAAGTGCCTGAGCCCCATTAACATATTGCAATCTGAAAGACAAACCTAATCAAAAATAGACGTGTCGGTACTTCGGTATGCAAGCAGATCACGCAATCTGACCCTCAGGACCGAGGCCAGGTGCGGTGTCTCATATCCTTAACACTAAATAGTGAAGGTCCGACCACTCCTTCCAGGTCCAGAGTCAATTTGAAGCCAAGACTGCGACTTGGAAGGTGACGGTGGTATGATGTAGCAAAGCTGTTTACACCTACTGTAGACCAGAGGAGAGGCTCGGATGCCTGCACTCCAAAATACTTTCAGGCCTTACTCCATATAATGATTTTATTATTATTTGTTTTTTTACATGCAGCCTTGAAAATAGGTTAGGCCATCTCATAAGTGTTTTGTTATGCGCATATATAATCAGTGTGTATATATTTATTTATTATTCTGATTCTGCTCTGAGTCATGTAGAATTGTTCACCCTTTACCTGCTCAGTTTCATGATTTACATATGTGTTTATACTGTATATTTTACATTTACATGTATATACTGTATAGTTTACATTTCTGAACATTTCTTTTGCTATTAATTGTAATAACCCAGTGAGATTTTTGTATGCACAAGGAGTCTGACAACAGCCAGTATGCTGTTGAAATATGCTTCAAGCATCTTGGAGACGTTGTCACAGTTCTGGATTTTGTCTGTTTCTTCATGTGATTCCAGATGGACTGGTTGATGGTGAGATCAGATCTCTGTTGTCAGACTCCTTGTGCATACAAAAATCTCAATGCATTATTACAATTAATGGCAAACGGAATGTAAACAGATATTTCCTAATGACACACTTTAAAGATAGAAATAACTGGTTTAAAACCATTTTTGTTGGTGAAAATATTAATGGCCTGAGACTTTTGCACTAATATGAGATAAACAGTTTTGACGTGTACTTTAACATGACCCCTTTTGAATACTGTGATTATGAATTTCATTTGTTTCAGGTGCCAAGGGAGAGAAGGTGGAAGCTCCACCTGCTGGTTTGTACTTGTATCACTTTACTCTACTAAATGTTTATAATCTGTTTGATGAAATGAATAATTTAAAAGCAGTCAGACTCACTCTCAGTATGTCTTTTTTTTCACAGATAAGCCTGCCGAAGGTGGGTCACCTGCTCTGAATCTTGTCATGAACGCCATTTGTCTTCATTCAGTCTGTCAAGGGTACAAGGGGTAGCTTTGCTTCTACAGATGAGCTTTGTGTGTGTGTGTGTGTGTGTGTGTGTGTGTGTGTGTTATGGTGGTTAGTCTGCGCTGTAAGGGGTTAGGATTAAGTGAGAGCTGTGCTATACATTAATTTAACCTGTTCTAATTCATCTTTAAATATAGCAAATACATGAATCATACCTGAAACCAGCTAGTATTGAACCTAAAAGCATTTTTACATATTGACACATACAGTATATGCAATGCATTGCTTAGTTGAACAACAATGTAATTATTAATCATAATGCCATAATGCATAAAGCCTTAATAATATGGCTGTGTCACATCCCTGGACTGTTTCCCTCATGTGCTCCGTGACCTAGTTTTCTCTCATGTTTGATTGTGTCATTTGGTTCAGGTGTGTCTTGTTAATTGTCCTCGTCATCCCATGTATTTAAGCCCTAGTCTGTGCAGTCTGTGTTTGTCCGTTCTACTACGTCCCTACGTGTGCTCCTGCCTGTTCTGTCCTGGATTTACCCTTGTGTGGATTTATTAAAGACCATTTGCATTTATTTTCATCTTCTTTGTGCTTTTATCTCACCGTAGCTTGACAGGTTGGCTTAACTGCTTTTATAAATAGAAGCACAGTCGGCAATAATACATTTGAATTTAACTATGTATTTATGCAGAACCATATTTATTTACTATTCTGTGTCTAGATAATGCAGTTTACATAAATTACAGTATATTGTTTCTGCCTACATAAATAACATTAAAGCCTACTTAACTCACTGCCGAAGATGCGTTATAAACAAAAGCCCAGCATATGCTGTGATATAGAAGATAACTTATTATTGCTGTGCTGCATGCATTTAAAAACATGCAATTTTTTAAATTTGGCCTACAATTTCTTTGAAAATATAGAGTCATTTTCCAATTGCAGTGGGAGATGCTGTTACTGGCATTTAAATGGCAAAATGTGAGACTGCAGTAAACACTATTCTAAAAAGACCTTTTATTTAATCTTGAAACACAAAATGAAATTTGTCAGTGATGTTTAAGTGCCACTTTTTAAGTGCATAATCTATAAATGTATATTTGTACGTGTGTTTATATGCATTTACTGGTGTATGTATGCATTTCTTTGAACAACGTGCGCTGAAGCTGATTGTGAGCTTGATTATGATAATGTAGCTCAATACGAGAGTTAACACTAAGCATGTGCATACGTGTTTGCAGTTCTTGTTTCATGTTGTCATGAATTTGGTGTCATAAAATGAACACTGTACTGAGGTACAAATCGTTCCCTCTGGAGGAGAGTTGGCTATAGCCTAGGGTGAAAGGTGAGACCTGTACACAGTGTAATGTGGTGTCAACATGTTTACTTTTTCATCAGATGTGCATAGGATTCACATGTCATTGTGGATTTGTGAATTTATGTTAACAGCCTACAGTGACCCCAAACAGTAAATGTCATTGCATTATACAAAAAACTATCAAAACAAATCACGTTTATTCAAAACTGCTGAGTGACATTGTTTGACAGGTATGCTGCTATTCTTTTATTTGTCCATGTGTGTTTACACTTTCTCTCCAGCTTTAGTTTCCAGAAACAAGACACTGGGACGTAGTTTGTTATAATGTTGGTGTTTAACCCGTCTCTCTGTATGTGCTGCCTTAACCTCATTATGCTTCCATTGTTTTTTTAAATTTAGATGATGAGGGCCGCGACGGTAAGGGAAAGAAACACTCCTTTTGGCTCGCTGTGTGTGTGTGCTTATTTGTCAATGTGCAAGTTGCTTTCCTGTGACTGTGCATGTGACCAAATGTCAGTCACTGTCTCTGTCGGTGGTCCGCAGGTCTGTCACAGGGGTTCTGACTGGCCAAATCAAGACCAACAAGCAAACAAGTGGTTTGAAATCTGAGACTGCTTTGGCGAATGCCAGCAAGTCTGTTTCCATTCATGTTAGTTCATTGGTCACTGAACAGTGCTCTCTTTTTTAACGGTCATATTATTTTTTGAGACTCACTATAATAGAAAACAGTCTCGGCTGTCTATTCAAATTAAGTTTCGCCAAAGCATCCAGATGAAGAGTGTCATATTTTAGCCCTTACAGGTGCTGTAAGTGATTTTAGGCAAATGAAAAAGCACAAAAAAAAAATCCCTATTACCTGACAGATATTACTAGAAAGCATTAAACATTTTATGTTCTTTTGTCATTTTTATTATTTTTTAATATTTCAATATGTAGATTATTCTTTAATATTTCTATCCAGCTTTGTTTTTTTTTTCTTTTTTTCAGTTTTAGTCATTTTAGTCCTGCAAGTTAAACCTTTTAATGTTATTTTTCATGTAATATTTATATAAATTTTTACTTTATTGTAACACCACCATCTGAATACAAATTGAATTTACCACCATTGACTGACATGCAAAATTAATTTATAAAATAGTATATTATTATACATTAGATGTTTGCTTTGTATATTGAGTTGAATTGGAAATGCTAGTTAATAGCTATCTCCCTGTAGACTAGGAAGACTCTTTGGTTTCTCCTGGTTTTGGAAAGAGGAGGCATGTCTAATTACTTAAAGGTTAGCAGTGACTAAAATAGTTTACAGCACCTAAAACTATCCCTTTAATTGTAGTTTAGATCAAATAAATTAACTGGAGAAAATTTGGATATATACTTTGTTTATTAGTTTGTGTATATATCAATGAGTTCTGGTGTGCATAAACCAAAAGATATTTTATTTCAACCTCTGGCCATTTTACAAAATATAATTTATATACATACAATATTAATAATTATTTACCATGACAGACATCACCTTGATGTCTTGCAACCATATTTTATTTTAACCTCTTGGAATCTTTTTAGAAATGCGGTGACCATTTAAGAAGCCAAGGTTATGCAGTATACTGATACTCTGAAGTGGTTGTCCCTCTGAAAGTTTCACCACTGGAAATATCTGGATCTGTGTATGAGATCCAGCACTGAAGTGTGGACATTTAGCAACATGAGATTAGGACACCCAGAGCTGGACAAGCATTTTCACAGTGTACATGTTTAGCGGCTGACATTAGTGTTAAACTACTTCTACATCTATCTTATCTGGGTTATGTGTATCTGGGTAAAAACTCATCTTCATAAAATAGGTGGTTCTAAGCTTTATTGGAGAGCCTTATGCAAAACTATTTTGAATATAAGCCAAACTATGCATTGCACTGTGACGTTTCATCCTTGTTCAGTTTATCAAATTAACTTGCATAAACATAAAACAGAGTGAAACTTTTGTTCTCTGGTTTTATGGAAATGCATGCCATTATCTGGGCCTAATCTCACCACAGATAGTATTTGTAGCCAGTGCAGTCTTTAAAAAAGACACACCTTTTGGCTTGTTATATTGTCTGTTTCATATTTACTGTGACTTTTTCTATAGATATGTTATCTGATTCTGAAGGTGAGATGGAATAGAATGCAAAAATTTGTAAAAATCGACGCGTTTCAGAAAGGCGGGGCATAGAGGAGAAACAATAATGTACAGTATGTGGAAAATAATGTGTTTTTTTAACCTTAAACCGCATAAACACATTTCATTACACCAAATACACAAAATAATGTTATTTTTTAGCAACATCATATGACCCCTTTAAATAATCAGCCAACAAAGCCATCCATTTAACTCAATTTTAACCAGCATCAACCAAAAAAAAACACCCACCCATCAGTACCACTATGATTATAATGGTTTGCAGGACACTGAAGTTGATTGGTATTGACTGGATAGTGAAGAATATAACTTAATTAACGGCTATGCACTTTCTTCATTCTGAAAAACTGAAGGACAGAAGGATGTCAGTTTCTACATTTATGTGTGTTAGTATGTAGGCCTACAGTATGTGTGTACATGAATGCCTCCTAAAAGGTCTCAAAAGAGCCATAATGTCATGCATTATATAACTTCCTAATGGTTTCCTTCAATCTGTTTTCTCTCTTTTTCTTTGATACAGAATTGCCTGAGGATGGTAAGACACACAAATCCTTTAGCATGTATTGTCAATGACATATACATGAAAAAAAAAAATCTGTCATGCAAAAGGAAATTGTGTACGTGTCTTTCACATCCCAGTGCAGATCCTAAAGTGTTAGTTCACACAAAAAGGAAAATTCTGTCATCATTTACTCACCCTCAGAAAAGAACTTTGCTCCATAGAGAAAAGAAAGTAATATTAGCTTGGAAAGACATGAGGGTGAACAAAAAATGACAGAATTTTTATTTTTGGGTGAACTATCAGTTTATGGATCTGGAAGGGTTGAAAGGTGAGAGTCAATAGTCAATAATTGTGTTTCGTTAGATGGTGCTAAATGTTTTAGGAAGCTTTACCCCAGACTGCTTACATGTCAAAATGAATAGCAAGTATCATGAATGATTCACTGTTTTCAGCATCTTTTCAGCCCTGGTTGACTATAGCCTTTCTTAGTGTCCATTAATGTGGGCTTTCAGCAGTTCATAACAGTTTACATTGTTTCTCTGAATCTGCCGGTAGAACATGTCTCAGGAGAAGAGCCCCAGATGTCTCAGATAAGTGGGCTGCTTGTGGAGAAGCCTCAGAGTGTCACTGCCGTTAAAGGTGAGATTCTGAACTGTCAGTAGCTGCACTGCTGAATTCACTCCAAGATTTGTGTGCTGTACAATTTCTTTCCAGGCTCCTAGTCTGCGCATTAGTGGTGGTTTTTTAGTGACTGTATCTGCAGGTTCAGTTTTTACGCCAGTAGGTGGTGACTTTCTAATTGAGTCATTGAATTATTCTCTTAGTCAATTTATTTAGAACACTTATTCATTTAAGAATGATAAAAGTGACTGCATTTATGAATGAGTCACTGAATCATTTACTTAACCATTTCGTTCAAAACATGGATTTGCTCAGGAATGAAGCAAGCGCTTGTCATTATGGGTGGGTCATTGATTAATTCATTCAATTGATTTGCTTCAAAGCACTGATTTGTTCAGGAATGAAACAAGCAAATTTAATCATAAACAAATCATAAACACAAGTTCATTCTGGAAACAAACGCTACTATTGTGTGTTGCTCAGAGACGTGCAACAGTTTTAACTTCTTATGGAAATAATTCCATTGATAGAGCAACAATTCATAAGGTAACTGGCAAAATTGTGGCTATAATGTAACTTCTTATTTATTGAACTGTACGTAATAAAAAATATGTTAAATCACTGTGCTCAACCAATGCTTTGTGAGTGTAGATCAATAAAATTACATTAAAATAATAATGGAATCAAATAGAAAATGCAGGATCCTCCCTCACTTAATGATTTATGGATATTTTTTTTTTATTATACAAAAAGCATAAATGGATCAGTATGTTCTTTTTGTATAATAAAAAGTCCATAAATCATTCAGAAGTATTTCAGTGAGTGCAGAACCTATTTTTGTTCACTTGAACTGTAAGAATACAAACAATATCAGAAACACAATTGTGCTAAAAAAATAACCTAAATTCATAACTATAGAACTCTTGCTTGTGTGATATTGCTTAATATATACTCATAAATAATGGTATATCGTAAGTTCAGCGTTGTTTATTCATGTCATTTTATTTGTAACAGGGAAAAATGTCACATTTGTGACTAAGGTGGACTCCTCTCAGATGCTGAGGAAGCCAACTATGAAGTGGCTGAAGGGGAAATGGATGGATCTGGGCAGCAAGGCTGGAAAGCACCTGCAGTTCAAAGAAACATATGATAGGAACACCAAGGTATGTGAAGAACAGTGCGTTTTATTTGAGATTTGTTCATTACAGATCAGAGTTAACATTTACTGTATATTTCTTGATGCCAGATATACACCTATGAGATGACCATTGTTAAGGTTGTGGATGGAGATGCAGGAGGTTATCGTTGTGAGGTCACTTCCAAAGACAAGTGTGACAGCTGCACGTTTGACATCTCCGTCGAAGGTAGGACATAATGCAGCTATGGGTGAATTAAAAGAACATTTGACATATTCTGATGTACAAATAGATTCACAAACTCTCGTCTTATCACTGAATCTGGCTAGTAATTAGAGTTTGAAACACCTGATGTACATCATTTATAATGCATATAATGTCTTTTATGAATAGAAATGAATAGAGTCAGTTAACACACACCTGGTATGTGTGTGCGCACACTTTACTGTAAGTCTAGAGCTGATTCATTATTCAGTAGGTATTTAGCTGATTAGATCCTCTCCTGTTAGTTTCGCAGCACTTAGTAAATCAGCACTACACATTTATTGGATTTGACGGTAATCAGATTGTGGAGCAAATCAAACACTCACACTTTCTCATCATCATCATCATGTATTTCATCTTCTCCTTCAGCTGCTGAAGAGACACAACAAACAAACATTTTGGAGGCGTTCAAACGATCGTAAGTTTGTTTGTGTGTCTGTGTCTCTTACTCATTAGTAACTGATAGATGTCTTGATGTCACATTCAGAGTTGGGGTACTTGGACTCGGGACTCGGACTCGGACTGCAATTGTGAATGAACTTGGACTTGGACGGACTCGGGTGGACTCGGATATATAGGACCCAGAAAGTTTTCAGAGTACAGGCGAATCCATGTCATGTGCAATATAAAATGTAAAAAAAAAGTAACAACATAAAATTAATATTAAAAGACTCCCACTTAAACTCAATTGATTAAAAACTAGGACTCGACAAGGTTGACTCGGACCCAACACTGGTCACATTGTTTTAACACACTCCAAAGATGTTTATGGTCTCTGTTTAGAGGAATTTTTATTCATATTGTCAGTGTGACTTTATGTTTAGATGCTGCTGTATGTGTACATAAAGTTAGTGCTCATGCTCCTCACGTTCATACAAGCAAGATTGTATGATACTCTTGCATATCATTGAGGGAGCTGTCTGTTGCCAGAAGCTGCTCTTCTGAGCAGTAATGATCTCATGGACTGATTGAGAGATGTTTTTCCTCGTGTCTGAGAGTTTGACTCCAGGTCCAGCTCCGAGAGGTCTCTGTTTAGCCCTAGGACTGAGCCAGGCTCCTTGATCTATTCTTGAGCTCCTCAAACAGTAGAGCATGATGCTAGCAATACCATAAGTTTGTGTCATAGTTTTGTCATAGGTTTGACTCCCAGGGAATGCATGAACCAATAAAATGTATATCTTGAATGCAGTGTTATTCGTTTCAGACGAAACCGTCGCCAAATTCATAACTGTAAATGTCAGTAATATGCTGCATGTATCCTTGATATATATAAAAGTTCCAATGCATGTTCTTTTGTGCAGTGTAAAGGTTCCATGGATGTTCTTCATGAAACTTTATTTTTAAGAATGTATAACAGTAAGTGTCTGTTATGTGAGTTTATGTAAAGCTATACAGTAAACAGTATTTATTAAAAACATGATGTACTCCTAATTGTTTATTTTCCTTTTTCTTTTTAATTACCTTGTGTCATCTGTAGGGGAGATGCAGGAGAGGATGCAGGTGAACTGGACTTCAGTGGTTTACTCAAGAAAAGGTTTGGAAGATGTTCTACACCCTCCATGTTTTTTCTTCTCACTCTGTTTACTTTATGTGCAGCTGAAGGTCTTGAAAGGTTCCCTTTCATCATGCTTTCTTCAGATTGCATACATAGTAATCACTGCCTGATTATAATTAATTGTGTCATTTATTCACTGTAGAAATGTAATATAGGCTTTAACATTAACCCCAGTTCTGTCTGGGGTCTGAGAAATTTGGATGAGTCAAATTTCTAAAATATGCATGCATATTTCCTGATACAACAGAGCAGCCTCATTAATATCAGCATACTCGGTTTTGAGTAGGTCATAGAAACTTATTAGTAGAATTTGAAGGAAGCACAACATGACTGTGGTCCCTAGGACTCAACATAAAAACAGTCAATCGCAACCAAATATGAAGATTAACCATATTTTTGGATTCCATGTGCCTCAGAGAGAGGAAGCAGAAGGAGGAGCCTGAGATAGATGTGGATGTGTGGGAGATCCTGAAAAATGCTAAGCCATGTGACTTTGAGAAGATCGCCTTTGAGTACGGCATCACTGATCTCAGGGGCATGCTCAAAAGACTTAAGAAGATGAAGAAGGTGGAGCCCAAAAAGAGCGATGGTGAGACACATGACGGATGTACCAAGTCATAGTTCCTCACACACACATACATACATATGAAGGGTTCAAATCCAACCGTAAAATGTAATTTTGTTAATAAACCAAGCAAAATAGATTTGAATTGGTGGGCCAGTATTGTAATGGACTGAATATGTTAGTGCTGCTTCTGTTTTCAGCTTTCCTAAAGAAGTTGGATCCTGCTTACTCTATGGAGAAAGGAAAGAAAATACAGCTTAGTGTGGAGCTGGCTGACCCCAACGCTCAAGTCAAATGGCTGAGAAATGGACAGGAGATCAAACCTTCAGCCAAGTATGACCCTTTGTATTTGTGTTTAAAAGCACTGGAACATAGCACTTGAGAGGTGCACTGGTCGTCACTGATGACCGCTATTGATGGTTGATGCTCGATGCCTTACATGAGGTTTGTGCTGAATTTCTCTCTTTCTGTTAGATATATCTTTGAGAGTGTGGGTGGTATCCGTAAGCTCACTATTAACAAGTGCACCCTCGCTGATGATGCCGAGTATGAATGTGTGGTTGGAGAGGAGAAGAGTTTCACTGAGGTCTTTGTCCAAGGTACACTGTCGTTATCACCATCTTCATCATCATCAACATCAATGGCATCATTAGCACACCCCCCTTTTTGTAATTTCATTTGTTCTTTCTGTTTATCTGTCTCTGTCCTGTGTCCTGTCTGCCCCTGAGTGGTAGCCATCTGCCTATTGATTATTTTAAAACTCGGTCTATGCTGTCCGTCCTTACCTTGTTTTTACATGAGCCATGTTCTTTTGAGCCAAGTCTCTGTGTCTGTCTCTTGTTTTAGTTCTTGTACCTTTATTGTCTTATTTATTCATGGTTATGTGGCATTGTAGCTGCCATCAGCCCCAGAAACTCCTCTTTGATGAAAATGTTGTTCATTTTATAGTGTTTGATTGTATTAACCACTTATTGGTGTGTTTATATGAACAGAACCACCTGTCACCATCACTAAGATGTTGGATGACGTCCATGTGGTGGTTGGGGAGAAGGTGGAGTTTGAGGTTGAAGTGTCTGATGAGGGAGCCAATGTGAAATGGTGAGATACTGGACCAAGCTGGCAACACTTACCTGGTCAATTGGTCACCAGCTTGTTTAGTTCAGTCAACAGGCCTACAAATAAATTGACAAACTGTACAAATTAAAATGCTGAAAACATCACCAGCTGACTAAATTCATTTCATTACTATCAAGGTCAACATCACTAATTATTGTCATTGAACATTAACAAGCCATTATTAACAGTGAATTGGCTAAACGGCAAATTGTCTGACTGCTTTTTTGTTTTCCGTTTATTACCAACAATTGTAGAATACAATGACTCATTTAGCAACTACTATGGTTATGTCAAAACACACAAAAACCTATTAGCCTATAATAAATGCCACATTTAGTTTTAGATTATGCCGTTTTCTCTGTCATTACCTCTCTCTGTTTAAATGAGTAATGTGGCTGAGCACTGTCTGTGACTGCTTGTGCTTTTTTCGACATTTCTGCTCAAGTTCAGACAAGCAGATGGAAAAATTTCCAGTCTTATACTCTTCAGGATGTTCATTTTTTCCGCTTTGAGGTTTTAAGATATACATTAATTTACATGCTAAATAAACGATAAAAGCTCTAGTAGGATCAATCCTCACAATACAATTACAGTATCATATGTATCTTTCAATGTTGTTTTCTGCTGTATCAAAGGCCTGGACAAACTAACTTTCCTCTTGCTCTACATCTTTCCATCCTGTTTTTTTCAATGCATGTTCTCTTTGTACTAGTTCCACTCTCTTTCTTATTTTATCTTCAGTAATCTTGGCATGGATTGCCTTCCTCAGTTTCTTATGAACATTATTTCCATCTTTGTCCTTCTCTGTCTCGCTCTCCCTCTGTCTCTCTTCATCTCTCTCAGGATGAAGGATGGAGTGGAACTGAGCCGAGATGGAAAGTATCGCTTTAAGAAAGATGGGACAAAGCACTGGCTCATCATCAACGAGGCAACCACAGAGGACATTGGGACATACTATGTGTACACTAGTGGGGGGGAGTCCAAGGGAGAGCTGGACGTGGAAGGTACTTATTTTGATAGAGTAAAATGACAATTCTACCTTCTTAGTCCTTCCACCATTTGGCTGACATTTCAGTTAAATTTCTATATTTAGTAGTAATGGACTCATTGTCCTTCTTTCTCTTCTTTTTTCTCTATTATAGAGAAGGAACTGGAGGTTTTGCAGAGTATAGCTGATCTGACACTGAAGGCAGCAGAACAGGCTGTCTTCAAGTGTGAAGTGTCAGATGAGAAAGTGACTGGCAAGTGGTTTAAAGATGGGGTGGAGGTCATTCCCAGCGACCGCATCAAAATGACACACATTGGCAGGTATAGCGGTCCACTTACAGCCACCCTTATCGATTCATGCATAAGTAAGCTCACCTCGTCCTTGACCTCACCAATATTGCTCTATGCCAGGACACTAAAACCGATTAGTCATCAAGTATCCATTATGCTCTTTCTTATTGAACGAATTGTATTCTTTCAGTAGTGTATTCGTTGCTTTTTGGGTAAAAATAATGTGGCATACGCTTCTTATGTTGTGGTAACATTGTTAATCCTGGTATCTCAGGACTCACAAGCTGGTGATAGATGATGTGAAGCCTGAAGATGCAGGAGATTACTCCTTTGTACCAGATGGTTATGCTCTTTCTATTTCTGCCAAACTCAACTTCTTGGGTAAGAGAGAAAATCAGAGTTTTTTTTTCTTTTTTTTAATCAAATTTTAAATTTCAGCATTCACCTAGCTTTATAATTTTGTACCCACAGAGATCAAGATTGATTATGTTCCTCGCCAAGGTAAATGTGTTAACCTGCATCGACAAATCTAACAATATAGTTTGTGTAAGGGCAACATTTTTTAATGACACAATTCTTTCTTTCATCATCCAGAGCCACCCAAAATCCACCTGGACACCACTGGCAGCTTTGTCAACAAAAACACCATTATCGTCGTTGCAGGAAACAAGCTCCGGTTTGATGTTAACATTACAGGGGAGCCCCCTCCCACTGTGTGCTGGAAAAAAGGAGATACAGTGAGAGCTTGCTGGCAAATTGTCACATACTCTCATCTTATGTAAAGCCAACAACACATATGGGCTTGTTTTTATATCAGATTCAGTGAGAAAACCCTGCTGAAAAGCCCAGCAGTGCTGGTCACCAGCATATGTTGTATTTCAAATTGTGTCTCTACCACCCTAGAGTCAATCAGCTTACCCATGCTGTGGATCCCATTGATTAAGATTCTGCTGGTAAACACCTAGACCAACACAAAACCAGCATGGAAATTCATGCTGATGCTGGTCTTTCCAGCAGGAAAATATTCTCAAAAATCACATAGGATATGGAAATCAACTTTGAAGTGTAGCATCTCCAGCATATCAGCTTGCTTGAAAGCATGACGTTTGTATGATGCAGGAGATCTCTGAAGCTGAAGGGCGTGTGAGAGTGGAGACCAGGAAGAACCTGAGCTGCTTTGTTATTGAAGGGGCAGAGAGAGCCGATGAGGGCCTCTATCATATCACTGTAACCAACCCAGCAGGAGAGGACAAGGCTGATGTCATGGTTAAGATTGTTGGTGAGTTTATGCATGTTAACCATCTGCAACAGTCTCTTTCTGTGCTCATTAGCTGCTATGTCAAATCTCTTCGTTACAACTCTTCACCCTGGCACTTTTTCTGTGCTGTGTTCAGATGTACCCGATCCACCTGAGAATGTGAAATGCACTGGAGTGGGTGAGGACAGTGCTTCTGTCCAGTGGGATCCACCCAAATTTGATGGTGGAGTTCCAGTGAAAGGTAAAACAGATCCTCACCATTTGTGTATGTCTCCAACTTGACATCCAATATTACATCGTTGTAATATTTTGTCAGTATTCTCTCAGTCTTGCTTTTTTTTTAAACATAGCCAGAAAATATTTAATTAGGTTATGAATTATATTGATACGTGATATTATTGATACGTTATATTGATAGTGATGTGTGGGAAATCACTTACACTTTTGGTGTACTTTCAAGGTTACCTAATGGAGAGAAAGAAGAAGGGCTCGTCCAGATGGACAAAGCTGAACTTTGACATTTATGAGTCCACAACATACGAGGCTAAGAAGATGATAGAGGGTGTGTTATATGAGATGAGGGTATTTGCTCTTAACGGTATTGGCATGTCCCAGCCCAGCGCCAGCTCCAATCCCTTCATGCCCATTGGTTAGTTCCTCATCAGACTGTCTGCCACAACTTTTGGTTTATTTTATTGCTTTTTCAATTCAGTTTATATATTTCAATTCATTCAGCATTCCTTCTCTTGGTTTTCCTGCTCCTTCACAGCACCAACTAGTGAACCCACACGCCTGACGGTGGACGATATTACAGATGGTACCTGTGCTCTAAAATGGCTTCCCCCAGAGAGAATTGGAGCCGGTGGCATCGATGGGTATATAATTGAATATTGCGTTGAGGGAGGTGAGGCACGTGGTGGACTTTGCTGTAGAGCTGACATAGAGTGCCGTCTCAGTGAAGTAATTGTTTTTTTATCATTTTTTGACATGTTTACATATCTTGTTGGTGTGCCGCTCTCTTTGCTCCTGGTGGAACTCACAGCCAGTGAGTGGGTGCAGGCCAACGAGACCCCTATTGAGAAGAATAGTTACAGGGTCAGAGGTCTGCCTGTTGGAGAGAAGATGCTGTTCAGGGTGACAGCTGTGAACATCGCTGGTCGTAGCCCTCCGGCTGTGATGGCGCAAGCTGTCACCATTCGGGAGATTGTTGGTGAGACTCGCACACATGCATACTTGCACACAAACAACATACAACATATTCTCAGGAATCAAAAATGGAGTTTGTGGAGTTTAGTCCATTTCAAACTCCTGAAATATATCCCAATATACGCATTTAAAATGTGCAGTATCTGTCTTCCAAAAAATAGGAGAAAATAGGGATAAATATTGCTTAAAACAACACTGGACCTCACTTACTTCCATTGTGTGGACATTTTTCCACATATCTTCTTAAAGGATTAGTTCACTTCCAGAATAAAAATTTCCTGACAATTTACTCACCCCCATGTCATCCAAGATGTTCATGTATTTTTTAAGTTGAAAAGAAATGACAGCTTTTCAGGAAAATATTCCAGGATTTTTCTCCATATAGTGGACTTCAATGGCGGCCAACTGGTTGAAGGTCCAAATTGCAGATCCCGGCCAAGGAATAAGAGGTTTATCTACGATCTCTCATTTTCAAATTTAAAAAAAAAAAGATATACTTTTTTTTTTACCACAAATGCTCGTCTTGCACTAGCTTGACCTCACACATTACGTAGTCACATTGCAAAGGTCATGCATTACGCCCATTACACCCATTGGCCGCCATTGAAGTCCATTATATGGAGAAAAATCTTGGAATGTTTTCGTCAAAAACTTAATTTATTTTCGACTGAAAAAGAAAGACATGAACATCTTGGATGACATGGAGGTGAGTAAATTATCAGGAAATGTTTATTCTGGAAGTGACAATCCTTTAAGTGATGAGAGAATTTTCAGTTTTGTGTGAACTATCCCTTTAACTACTCAATGCAGATTTGACACAACACACTTGTCTGTGATGCACTGAACATTAAGTATATAAACACCCCACTGTTGTCATTTTCAGCACGTTTTCTTCTGTCTTTTTCCTCTCTCAATCTCCTCTCTCAGAGCGTCCTAAAATCCGCCTCCCTCGGCAGCTTAGGACTAAGTACATCAAACGAGTGGGTGAGAAGGTCAACCTTGTCATTCCCTTCCAGGTCAGTCATACACGGACATTCTTCTGTAGTACTTCTGTAGTGCTACTTTTCTGTTCAGTGGCTGCTCTTCGCAGCACTTCAAATTATCGACTTACACCATGTCAACTGCTATCAGGGCAAACCGCGTCCGGTGGTGACCTGGCACAAAGATGGTGCACCTCTAGACACCGGGCTGGTGAATATCCGCACAAGTGATGTGGACACTATCCTGTTCATCAGGCAGGCGGCCAGAGAGCACTCTGGCCAGTACACCCTTTCCGTGCAGATTGAGAACATGGAGGACAAAGTCAATCTTGAGATCCAGATTGTAGGTTAGTGTCAACAAAATTATTTGGTTGATGTTTTAATAGGGATATGCACAACAACATAATTTCAAATTCAAGAGTTACAGAGGCGTGGGTTGCCTGAATTATTAGTTTGACTAACAAGTCACAAGCATTCACCTGACCTAGGTTGCACACACTTCTTAGGGGGCCTTTACATAAGATGTGTTCTTAGTACTGTGCAACCAATTAGAACAGAATACTGGGATCTTGTGATATGTTTTTTTTTTTTTTTAAAGAATTTTACATTTTGATCATTTTGTTTTGATAAGAGCATTTGGGCAGAAACAGCAAGCGTGGAACAGGACACATTTTTTTGAACCTGATCGGGATAAGACCTTGAGCCCCCCCAAAGTGTTGTTGTGTGATATGTTGGAGCACTGCCCACAAGGCTGTGTCTGTGAAATGTTTTTTCCAACTTGACATGCCATCATAAAAATGCAACGCTCGTGGCAGGATGCTCAAAAAACAGCGGGAGATGTGATGCGATGGCTGAAGACATCCGTCACAATGAGTACGGATGTACTGGCAATGGTTTAATGATAATGTAAAGGTGAATTTAAAGACGCAGAGAGTTTTACCTTGCTAACAGTCTAGAAAATAAATGCACATTCATTTGTGGAGATCACTCACATCATCATTATAGACATCACTATATAGGGCCACAAATACAGCGATAACCGAAAATTAAAGGATTAAACTGCACAGTTCAGAAGGTTCATTTCCCTGCGAAGTGAAGTGTGAGTCAGGTTCATTTTTGTTAACCCGTGGAAAGTGTTTGAGGATCAGTTTGAAAAGTGACGCTGAATTTCCAACTCCTAAACTGTCAGAAAGGTTTCATATTAAACACTTACACTTTCACCAAAATCGAGGATGTCATAGGTCAATTCGGTTGCAGGGATTATTCTGCGGGGTGTTGTTTGGATTATTCCTGGTGTTGAACGGGATTAGGATAGGATTAGGGGACACTCACTCTGGGAGGTAAGCTAATGAGAGTGCAAAAACCCTTCAGATAAGCCAGACAGCCATTTAGTCACAGTTTGCTGCCAGCATCCCAGCAGCCTGCCCAGGATTAATGCCAGCCGCTCCTAGCCGCAAACTCCAACTCTCTCGCTTTCAATCTTTTTTTAGCGTGATCTCACTATCCTTACCTCACGCTCATGTGCTCACCCTCTTTTTTCTCTTCTCCCTCATTTTCTCCCTTTCATTTTTTATCATTCCTCTGCTCACTCACTTGTAGCTTCTTCTCCATTTAGCGCACATTAATTAGTCTCGTGGTTAAAATTAGGACAGTGTATTGGTGTCAAGCTCTACAGTAATACCTACAGTCCTTTTTTTTCTTTCCCTTTCCTTCACGTTCTCACAGACAAGCCTGGGCCTCCAATTGCTGTCACTGTAACTGATGTTTGGGGCTTCAATGCTGCTTTGGAGTGGAAGCCTCCAAAAGATAATGGCAACTGTGAAATCACTGGCTATACCATCCAAAAGGCTGACTTGAAAACCAAGGTAAACCAGCAACAGTACCTACTGTATTGGTCAACATGTGAACACTCCGTTATAATTAGCAGGTTAGGCCTCTTTAATCTTAATGCCATTACAGAGGTTTGAGTGTTTTGAGAGGAATGTTTTCTGCTCCTACACAAAGTGAGCATGAAGAATTAATTGTTCACCGAACTTGTAGTCAGGTGTGAGAAAACTTGACTAGCCTACACCAAATATTTCTGGCCGTTATATACTTCAAATCAATAAATAAAACACACCTGAATGGTTGTATGTGTAACGCCCCTGTGTCCTTATTTGGTTGTTCCTGTCCTCATTATTAGTTAATTACCTTGATTGTGCTCACCTGTCTGCCCCTCGTTATCCACCCTATATTAGTTCCTGCCTCCTGTAGTCTAGTTTGTCGGTTATTGTGAATGTTACCCTGAGTGTGTGTGTCTCATCTACCCGTATCTGCCTTGTTGTCTCTACATTAAACATCCTTATTTGAATCCTTGTCGTCCTCGTCATCCTGCCTGCCTCCACACACCTTGACCGTGACAGTATGTAGTTTATGTTATGGATAGATAATTAATACCCTACATCTTGAAAAACATTATATGTAAAATATTACATTTATTGACAAAGCAACATTTGTGTTCTTATTTTCTATTAAGTTATATATATATATATATATATTAGTATTTTCAAAAAGAAGTAGCACAGAAAACCTAACACATCAGCTTTAGGGCATATCATAACCAATAGTGAATAGAGAAAGGTTTGTATCTAGGTTTTGTACAAGGTCAACAACACCAGATGTTATTTGTGTTTGGCTGTTTAACTACAAATCTGTCTTTCGCTCATTCACCGGTTAGGAGTGGTTCACGGTTCTTGAACACAATCGCAGACCTAGTTGTACCGTGTCTGATCTGGTGATGGGGAACGAGTACACCTTCCGTGTGTCCAGCGAGAACATCTGTGGCATGAGTGATGATGCTGGCATCAGCAAAAACACAGCTGAAATCGCCAAAACAGGTACCTACATACTGGTGGTTTAAAAATTCATCTTGAAACACTGAATGTTGTTTTACATGATGATTATTGCCCAAATGTCTCGGCTGAAGCGATACTTGTAATGTGCAATCCTTTTTCCATTCTCTTTCTCTTAGGTCTTCAACAAAATCTGCAACCCTACAAGGAAAAAGATATGTGCAGCTCTCCTAAGTTCATCACACCTCTCGTGGACAGGTCTGTTATCGCAGGTTACAGCGCTGCCATCAGCTGTGCTGTCCGTGGACTCCCGAAAGTAAGTGTTATAGTACAGTTCTTGACTATATAAACCCATTCACCCATGCAGTCGCTTCTAAGCCCATTAAGCAACAATGCACTCTCGTTCTCATTCTCTTTTGTTCTCCTCCCAGCCAAAGATTATATGGATGAAAAATAAGATGATTATTGGCGAGGATCCAAAGTATCTCATGCAGAATAACCAGGGTGTGCTGACTTTAAACATCCGTAAACCAAGCTTGTTTGATGGAGGGAAGTATACATGCAAAGCCATCAATGACCTGGGAGAAGATGAAGTGGAGTGCAAGCTGGAGGTTCGAGGTATGGCCAAAAATCTCCATCAGCTCCAGTGTGTATCTCTGACTATGACATAATGTTTAGGGATGCACAATATATCCGTACCTTGGATATTTAATTGTGCATGCTGATTTCCTCTATTTTTATATTTAAATTACATTTGCCTCACTTAATTCTACTCATTAAAAACACTAATAATTTAAAATTATAACACAAAGCCCAAATCTATCATACTGATGCCTAAACTCACTTGTAGCATTTAAAGTGACTGATTTTAGTTTGTGGCTAAACCCCTGTATTATTTTCTAATGTAATATTGTTTTTCTTAAGTCATAAAAGAAAAGGAGGAGGTGAAGAAGTGAACAAAGCCATGAAGATACCTTAAAGACGGCTGTCAGACGGCGTCATGAGAGTGTCAGAAAAGCAATAAAAAAAATAGAATTATTGATTTAGAATGAAATTGCCATTATGCTGTCTCTGCGTTTTTACTTTTGACTCTTTACAAAAAGTACTGTGGTGCTACCATTTAATAACATTGTACTCCGTGAAATCCCTTGCTCATTTACCATGTTATTCACACGGTAATTAAAAAAATAAAAAAAAAGCACCAAACAACTATGGTGATATAGTAATAGCGGTACTGTTTTGTGTGAGTATAATCTGGCTAATATAGCATAATAAAGTAGCTTTTTTTTTTTCTTTGACGGTATGTCATGTTACATAGCTTGAAATAAAAGCACATGAAAAATAAAAAAATGTGTTGGTTTCATAGTAAACTTAAAGTGAAAGCCGCCATAGACGTTGTTTATATGTTTGTGAACAAAATGATATCATTCATCCCCCTATGTCTGCTAGCTGATCATGGAGAGTTTGAGAATCAGGCAGGGTCTCATTAGCATATCACACTAGAGACTCATTTACGCACCCATCAACACTGCCCCAATTAGCTCTCTCCCACGTCATTACTGAGCAAACGAATTACGGCTAATTTACACACCGGTAAAACAAACACACCAGCGCGGCTCCGCGTGCGCTCGCCCGGTCCAGGACGGTGCTGCTGAGTCCCTGATCCGTGCGACAGAAGGTGTGCTTGAGAAATTGGCTAAAATTGAGAAAATGGTTATTTTAGCAACATGTAATTTTTAAAGTAAATACCACGTACGTTTTTATACGAAGAGTGAAGCGGAGACCGTTGAATTTGTCAGTTTGTGAACTAACAACTGAACTGTTGAAGAGTGGGAAACAAACAAAAGCTTCTCGAACTGACCAGCAGATAGCGCACCTAACTTACTCAACAATAGCTCCAGGACATTCACATGATTACAGCTGTAATGAAGTTAAATTGAACCCTTACTTACATCTGAACCCATATAGGCTAAATGAATATTTTGCTGACCGTACATGATTTAAGTTACTTTCACTAAAAGTAGGCCTACACTCGTTGTGTTACATCCCCTTTTCTTTGTCGAGAATGTATGATAAGAAAATCTACAGACATACACAGTGTGGAAATATGTGCAGTATTAACCTGTGTAAAACGAGGTTGGCCTAAATCAAAATGAAAACGTGTAGCGTCCAGTGTTTGGGGACAACAATTTAAGAGCAAATGCACATGTGAATTGTTAATACACCTTAAAGATTTTCAATTGAATTCTATTGTTTCTATATGCTAACAATATTTTCTATAGGGCCAAGTTGGCCAACCCTTCTATGCCAAGCCCTCATGCAAATCTTTTTGCATTTTTAGATTTCCATTAAAGGGGTCATATGATGTTGCTAAAAAGAACATTATTTTGTGTATTTGGTGTAATGAAATGTGTTTATGCGGTTTAAGGTTCAAAAACACATTATTTTCCACATAATGTACATTATTGTTTCTCCTCTATGCCCCGTCTTTCTGAAAAGAGGACACGATTTTTACAAAGCTCATCGTTCTGAAAAGCGAGGTGTGCTGTGATTGGCCAGCTATCCAGTGTGTTGTGATTGGCCGAATACCTCAAGCGTGTGATGGAAATGTTACGCCCCTTACCATACTGTGATGCACTGTCCGGCCGGAGCGATGAGACAAAAACATTAAAACCCATTATAAACGAGGCATTTGTTGCATCCAGTGGGGACATAATTAAGGATTATAATGACTTATACTGTCTTTTTACGTGTTGCGTTGCATCGCGCCGCGTAAACATAAAACCATGTCTGCATTTGTGATCGGAGAAATGACAAACTACAAATGCTACTCTACACTGCTCAAAACTCGCGTTTGAATTGTCAGTGGCAAATTCTTTAAATATGAAAACATACTTACAGACTGTGAGTCAGAACAGCCGGCATTGTAGTCTACTCTTCCAGGTTCAGGAAACAGTCCTCCATAAAATGTGCTGCACACATCTGAATATTTGGGTTGAACTGTTCTGGAACAGTGTTGTAAATACAACTTAACCACTGATCTCTAGTCGTGTCCTCTTTTGGAAGGCCAAACAAAGTAGTTTCGCATTCGCAATGAAACACACAGCGTCTTCACAACATGGCGGCGGCGGTGGCAGCAACGATAAAGTTATGCCTTCTTTGGGCGGCGTTATGCAAATCTTCCCACATCGTGATGTAGACATGTGGGGGCGTGTTTAAATGAGGCGATTTAGGAGGGCGTGGATGAGTCTTAACTTTTATAAAGAATATCTCTTTGGGTTTGAGACTTTAGTCTTTGTAACTTTAGGGATCTTAGCTATTCACGAACAGCTTGTAACACTCCAAAGAGAAAGGAAAACTTGAAATCGCATCATATGACCCCTTTAAGACATTATGCAGTGTTTATTAAGCAATTTCTCTTGGCTGCTCCCCACAATATGCAAACCCTGACCCACGCATCTATTGCTTTTATAGCCTACTAAAATATTTGTATTTATTTATTTTGCTTACTTTAGTGACCCAGAAACATTTTTGCAATTTTTGGACTTTATGTTAGAATATTGTGTCCCCTTATTTAGCTAAATGAGTTTGTATACTCTTATATTGTTTATAATTCTAACCTTTCAGGTCCTAAGCCTATAAGAAAATGTCCTGCTTTTTAAGAATTTGTCCTCAAAGTAGGCTATAACCAAAAAAAACTCCTACAAACATTTCTAAACAAGACCTTACATCCAGCTGTCATGCTCCCATCAACGCTCCACTTTATCTTCCCATGTTCCTTTACTCCCTCATCAGTGACATTCTGTTGCTAAGCAGTCTTGCTAATTGTACCTGCTGGGACGTCGCATTCGCGTTGTCTCCATAAAAATTAAATGGGTAAAGTTGACATCCTTGTGTCTCTCTTACCAAGCTCTCTTAACTCCAGAGCACAAGGACTCACACAAACACTCGTCTGAAGCGTACAAGCAGGGAGTGTGCGCCACTCTTTCTCAGCAGGGCTTCTCACATACTCCATTTCGACAGCGCTCAGGAGAGGCACTGCTCGATAAGCGCTGCGATACAACGGATACGAGCGAACCAGAGAGAGAGTGCTACGTGAGCAAGACAAAACCATAACGGCAGAATGGAGAGAACTATAATTATGCAAGTAATTATGCATGAATTCTATGAGAGAGAGAACAGAGGGAGATTTTCATGCATGTAATTACAGTATAGAAACGTGGGAAGGCAGAGGAGTGAAACTCTGTAACATTATCCACCTCATAACCTCATTTATGGCAAACAGTCACACACACGTGGATATTCTTGCATTAGCACGTACAAAACTGTTCTTAACGGTCTTACCCAATAGGCCATGGCCAAATATGAATATGAATATGAATTCATAAGATGTGATTTGTACAGAAAGAGGTTTAAAGCAAGGGTGAGGACCACCCCTAAACATCAGTGGGGCATAGAGTAGACTGTATGAAAAACGTACAAATTAAGACCCATTCACAACAAGAACTTTGAAGATGACTATAAAGATCACTATATAGCAACTACAGATTACATTCTGCTTGAACTCTTTAAAGCAGGATGGATTCTGACTGTAGCTAAATATTTTTATCGTTAGCTGGAAAAAAAGTGATTCCAGTGATATTGTTTCTCTGTGCCGTTATCATTATAATTGCGGTGTGGACTCTGCTATTTCTTTTAAATTTTAAATCATTCTTAGAACTATATTTTTCCTTATAGTTATTGTTGTAGTTGTCGACCTTGGTGTGAACAGGCCATTAGCCCACAAGTTGCCACGAAAGTGAGTTGGACATGCATAAATACACATTTTCCCACATATTTAATGGGTGCTGGTGGTGGTGTTATATTTTCTCTGCTGTTCTCTTCATTAATATGGCAGGGTTTTGACTTTGACTCATGACCAGTATAATGAGCTAACCGTATCTCATAACATCAGTACATTCATCATTTCATTTCATAGTAATACAGACCGAGTACTTGAGGTTATTGGCGTACATGAAATGTTACTTTAAACTTACAGACGTCTGAAATTTGACGCAGAACAAAACGCTTCGCCAGCCTGCCGTGTAAATTCTTCATCATATCCGTGTGAACACAGTCAAATGTGGAGACTGCATGGTTTTGCCCTGTTTGGCTAATTGTCAGTGACACTTCTGCTGTAGGTGTGTGGGCTCATCTGCTATCACAGACTGTCTAAAAATGCTCTGAGGTCTTTTCATTAAAAGAATTACGCTAATTACAGTTTAGTGGCTGTGGGAGAAAAGGAAAAAAGCCTTTTATTTCTGGATGAAAATGGAAGGGAACAAAGACAACACACATGAAGCCTTAAGACAGAGAGGTGTGCTGGGAAAATATGCTGTTGGTGGGTATCCACTGACATCCCTGGGACCCCAGAACTGTTTATTTTGTAAAATTTTAGGAAACAGATAACCACACAAGTGACTTGACATCTAATTTATGCTATACCCTCATAATTAATAAAAAAGGTCAGATTCTACAACCTAAAAGTTAATGTTTCTGCACTGAGGATTGTCTACTTTTCTGTTTCCTTAAGAATCAATGTTAACCATTGACTTGGTCTTAACAGAGCAATCATAAGACAACTTCTGCTATCTCAGTTTTGAGACAAAAGAAAACTTTAAGTGTTATCTCGCAGTACATACAGGCAAACACATCCTCATTTTCAGCCGCCATCATGCTGGGACTCAGGACCCAATTTAGATCCACACTCACAGGCGCAGTGGGAAAACAGCAGAGGTGGGAGTAAGTCGCTCATATGCAAGTCACAACCGAGTTTCAAGTGCTTAGGTCTGCAGTGAACACAATCAATCAATCAATCAATCAATCAAGACAAGTCAAGTCAGTGGCTCACGGTCACATCATGCAAGTTGAGTGCCCTAAGAGTCATGTGAAGTCAAGGTACTAAACAGTAACTAGTTGAGTTTAAAATTACTTATTTATTTTCCTCCTGGAATTATGAACTTTCTGAATAATGAATTATACATATTTAAGAGGCAACTTACTCTTGCTTCCAGAGTACTTTTATTGCTGAAAACGTACTTGACTTAACTTACTTGACATGGTAGAAGTATATATAAGAAAAAAAATCATAATCTAAACCAATCATCTTACTTGATTACCACCCACGGGAAGAGACCATCTGACTGACATGGTGACAGAGTTTTGTTTTTACATGCCATTAAGGGATGGGTTATCTGTATTAGATGGGTGGACATGGAAAATGTTTTTGCAGATCTGCAAATGGTTGTATAAAAAAAACATTACAAATATGGAAAATGTGCATATAGGATGTGATAAGAATTTCTGCCTGTCCAAAAGCAAAATTAGGCTACAGACCATTGACATAACTGGAGATTAACATCCTACAAACAAAACTTTAACATATTTGATGACAATTCGGAAAATCTGCTGATTTAGTTTATCTTCAAAAGCGCTCAGCCTGGTACCTGTAAATATGATTTTGTTTCCAGACAGACTCCAAATTCAGATGAAAGCTTTCCAGATGCTTTACAGTTTTGTGTGCAATATGGTCAGTGAATCACAGTGGGCGGCCCACCTGAGGCTGAGATGAGTGGTTCTTAAATTTGTGTCATGTAACTTAAGTCCCCCACCTCTGGAAAACAGAGGACATCAAGTTAACATCCTTTATGGGTGTCTCACTGCCTCACTTTTGTCCTAGTAAACACTGTTGGCTTTCTTGATCAAACATTGACTGATCTCAGCACGTTATGCTGAGCAATACATTTCTTCAGTTCTTATGGGCCATTTGTAAATGTGCAATGTGCTGTAAATGTTGGCAGTGTGTTAGAGAAGCATTTGAATCTTTCCACTCATTCAATTTCTCATGGCTGTTTTAAAGATCATAATTGGTTACCAACTACAGATGTGAGTCTATTTTGGTTACAGCAATTCACTCACTCAAACGCAAATGTCAGAAGAGGTTGTTATAAGATGTGTCTGTTGCACTTCCATCAATGCATTGATAAAAAATGTGTGGATTAAAATTTTTGTGGAGACGCTCAGCCAGGTATCATAGTTGAATTAAACCACAAAAGTGATAACCCCCCAAAAATGTTTCTACTTTGTGACCTGAATATAAAATACAACATGATTTAAAAGACCAGAGATAGCTCAAACAAGCATTAAAACTTTTAAATAATTTAAAGAGAATTTATTATTTCAAAAATGTTAAATCCATTTAAATGGATACCTAAAATCTTCCCAAATTAAAAACATTAAAAATATTGAAAGAAAACCTTAGTTAACATCTGTTACATTTGGTTTTCCTTAACGCTTGATTGATTTAGATGTTACTTAATTTTTTAATCAGTTACTTCATTTGGAAAACAAATTCACATCTTTATATCTTTATTGATGCTCTTTTGAACCTGATCTGGAAGAACAGTCTTCCACAGCACACAGATGTATTTAACATTCAGCACCCTGAACACTATCCACCGAGGTAATGCAATGTGAGGGTGCCAGAGCAGATCAAAAGAAATTTAAATTTGCAATTTTTATTACATGAAGTAATAAATATAGCTGCTTATCTTCACTGAATCTTCTCTGCAGTCCATTAGCGGTGTGATCCTATCCTAAAAGACAAGATTCACAAATCAAAATTTCACTTCATTACTCAGTGAGATATTTACTAAGCTGTGCACTTTATTTCAGCATATTTGAAGTTATAAAACACAAATTTAGTTAGCTCAAAAAACTGTTGTGTAATTGTCCTAGAACAAAACATAGCTCTTGGGAGATTCTTGTTCCCCATCTATTATCCTACTGCTCTGGGACAGTGAGAGCAAGTACACCTTCATGCTTAATCGTTAATGTTGTAGAGCAAGAGTTCATACATGTTAATTAGTAGAAAGGTGGAAAGGTCATTACTGTTCCTCTCATCTCTCCAGATACTGTACAATGTATGAACACTAGATTTATATCTAGTCAGCCAGACTGAGCTGAAACAAGCAGAACTTTTGATGAAATTAGACTAAATGCACGAGATGTCTACATGCAAAAAAAGATGTTGTGTTGTTCGCATACTGCAGGCTTTTGGGACTTTGGGACAAGAATTGATTAAGTGATCGCAAACACAGGAATATAAAATGTACAATTGCCTCTTCAGGAAGGCTTTGAAAAAGGATTTTAAAAAAAACAATGCCTGAGAACTTAATTACGTCTGTGGTGTAATTTGCTGACTTAAAAAGTAGGTGACTATTAGTAACAGTGCAACAGGTTCTGTAAGTAAAACATCATTCATTTTTTTTCTTAGGAAATGGATTCAACTTATAAACCTTTAAAGACTGAACTGTCCACATTATTTCAACTTATTTAAAAAAAAAATATATATACATTTTAACATTTTATGTCATGATGAAAAGCTACATTAAAAAATCCCATGAAGGGATTTCACTATCGTTTTCAATTTGATTATGTCATATACGCTTCATGGGATTGCGGTTCTTTTCCTCACTAAAGTTTAATGTTGTTTCCTTAGGGATTTTTTAAAAAGTTTCTGTTAAAACCATGAACCAAGGATTTAACAAAAACTTTTTTTTAAATCCCTAAGGGAAAAATGAATAAAAAAATAAAAAATAGAAAATAATTCCAGAACCAACGCCAGTGAAAAAGTGAACTGGCACTCTAATAAAAATGTTTGTTACTATATCATTGTAGTTGCTGTTTTTGATTACCAGTCTTAAATGGTTGGCTGGACTTCCAGCTAGGACTTTTGATTTGAAGCTGATTTGTACATTGGTTTTAGAACGGTTTTGATCACTTTAGCTGGTCAGTCTGGGAGACCAGCGGACCAACCATCTGAACACCAGCTTGATCAATTTAATCCAACTACGCCCATCTTAAACCAGCTATGACCAGCCAACCAGCAGGCTGGTTTCAGCTGTTTTTTCCCTTCTTCTTCTTTTCAGCAGGGTGGAAACTTTGAATTTGCAGATGTCCACATTCTGCAGTGGCCAGAGTAGGCAACAAATTTGACACTAGTTTTGTTCCACCAGCATAAACCATGCGGCCTAGAAATTTCTTGATCTTTTTTTTTAACAGCAAACTACATAAACCGCATTTCTACTCTGACCTGTACAATCTGCCATATGTTGTTAGCTATGTTGTTCGACATCCAGTGGGATGACTGCACATTTCCCACCTGATGATATTCAGTCAAATCCTGCTTTGATCATGCGTATGTTCGCATGGGACGTGGCTGTAGCACCTGTGGAATCTACACGCATGTGTTTGTAGGCATACGCTAGCTCAGACATGCTAACAAGTCGCATGCTCATTTATACCCACAGTCGCATGCACACGCATTCACTGGCTGACTAGACGCTCAGAGAGAGAAAGGGGGGAATGAATCAATGCAGCAGTTTTGAAAGAACGTTTGGCTCGGTTCAAATAGTTGCCATGGTTTCAAGATGTTGCCATGGAAACACAAGCTGCCAATAAAATGAATCTGAATGCAATCTTTGCAGCAAGAGCGGCGATGAAGGGAGGAGAAAGGTAAAGTGAGAGAGAGAGAGAGAAAGAAAGCGCCCCTCCGGATTGCGTCCCACAGTAACGTGAGCAGTACGGCGCGGAGTTTTGGCTGGGTGGGGATGTGTGCTGGGAGGTAAGAGAAGAAAACAGTGCCACAGAGAAAGCAGGGGGTGAGCGCTAACTATTTTAGGCCGCCTGTCGTCATAGTAACGACGGCCTCGCCGTAGCAATGAGGAGGTAGTGTGAGAAATGTGAGGGAAAGAGATAAACATATCCACTTTTTCCTACGCCCCATGACGCTTTGCGCAAATTATGGGAGTAACTTCCATTTACACTGTAAACAATCAGCAAAAGGTTTGCTCCAACGCAATAATAAGCATTTTCAAAAACAGGGAACAATGAGGTGACATTATTCACCCTTCAACCCTCGATCATTAAAAGGAATTTAAAAATGTAAAAGCATTAACAAATTACTTTCAACATACCATGAATAACTCCTAAAGATAAGCCTTCTATCCGCAGCAATATTACGGACATGTTAACCCTTATGCAAATTAACCATGGTTAATATAATTTTTGTAATATATGTCTATATTTCATAAAAATTACATTTTTAGGCATCTGTGTGCATTTTTAGGCATCTGTGTGAAAATAAACCTGGAAAGAGACATGAGGATATGGGGAGAAAAATAAAAGATTTTAGTGCATTCCAGGGAATTATTCATGGTTTATATCGTAAATTAAATTGGGAGAGCAGACCACAAATGACCACAAAGTATGCTGTCTTTTTTCATTTACTTACAGCGTCATACAAAGGAAACATGTAAATAATCAGGAGGAAAATAATTCAGCGGGCTGAAAAGAGCTATTCTACAAATATGGTTGTTATGTCACATTAATATAGCTGCCAAACTTAACGTTATTCTCCTGACTTCTGAAAACAGAAAATGAATGAAAATTTACAGCCCATTCAGTCAAAATGACGGATAAGGGTTATTTGTAGCGCAATATTATGATTTGAAATGATTTGTTGCAGTCTTTTTGAGTGGAACTTCCCCAAACCGGAAGTGCCTCTCACAATTTAAAACGCAGTAGGCTCATTGGGAAAAAGTTGGATAGCAACGCTTTGGGGGCTCGGGAAATGTGTCCAACGAGAGTCACGCCGATGACTCTCCTCAAAATGTCACGCTTTCTGCGCAGGAACCGCAACTTCGACTGCTCCTCGGACCGTTTGTCTTACCGCGTTTATTTGCATCTCTCGCGTTCCCTCTTGGTCCCTCTCTCTGAAGGACAGAGGTATTCCCACATTTCACGGTCGCCATGGCAACGCTGCAGCAAGAAAGGAAGAGAGGTCGCGAGAGGAGAAGGGGAGAAGGAGAGATGAGGCCGGGGATGTGTGAACAATGCTAATGCTACTTCACTGATCACCAATTGTGTATTTACTCCTCCTCCTCCTCCGCTTTCCCTCTCTCCTCTCCCTCACTGTAGCTGTTTGTCTTGCTCTCCTTTCCCGCGGGAAAAATCTCTCTCTTTAAACAGTGCTGCCATTGTTATCTGTATTACTGTTGGGTCATTTAGCCGACGCCGGTATCCAGGGTAACCGGGGAGATGTGACATTGGTTCCCCCACGTGAATACAAATATAGACAAGTATTCATCAATATCCAAAAGAGCCATTATGGGTGTAATGGCCGAGGCATCCCTGTCAGAACGCTCTATAAATAATGCAGTTTCATTAGAATCCCGCCGCAAGTCCAGCAGACTTCATCTCAGCCTGACTGAGTTTATGCCCTACCTATGGATGTGTGTGTGTGTGACGCTCAAGACCAGAATGAGTAAATTACCCTGCCGGTAAACCAGCACAGGTACTGGATCTGGCGTCAACAGGTGAGTGTGTGTTGGCACAATCACCTGCATTTACATGCAGAATTCATCTTCTTCCGCCTCACAGCGTGTGTCTCATCCTAAAGGCTTTTCTTGGTTTAATCCATAAATAGATATGCTTTGATATCACTAATTTAATTGAACACAGCTTGTTATCACCTTCTGAAGCCTGTTGAAATGGCCTTTTAAATGGATAGGTTTTCCAAAAAAATTAAAGGCACCATGAAATCAAAATTGACAACTTCTATTTTTGTTTTATGGAATATTGCAGTATTTATTTATAAATCTTTTTTCAGTGCACATCATATTTTCTTTCTTTTCTCTTTTTTTAAGTAACTTCCCCTCCCTTTTCCAACGACTTGTCTTGATGTGTTGTGATGACGTGTTTACTGGAGCGAGGGTGGGACAACCTGTCACTCACGTGACATCCGCGCCAATAGCAAGCGTTAATGATCCAATCAATTCCCAATGGACAAATATTAAATGTCTACATTTTTTTTCTTGTTCGAGAAGCTGTTTTACTCTGAATATACATCGTAACTTGAAGCAGCGCTGCGCAGACCAGTCAGGTGAGATTTCCGTGTTCAGAAAAAGGTGGATAAGAGAGCGGACTTTGATGTCATACACCGATCAATCTGCGTAGCGCCGCTTAAAGTCGAACACACCTTATTAGAACTTCCGTTTCATGCCGACTTTAAAATTATATAATGTTTTACTGACCTTCATGTTGTTCCAGACTTTGGTCGCTCTCATGCATTCAATCGGTAGGAACGGGAAATAAAATTTTGTTTGTCAATCAAAACTATCATTACTTTAGAGGATGTGTACAAGACTATTTTTAGCATAACTATTTCAACTTGAAATCTGCAGTCTATATTCAATAGAACTGTACTGAAAAGAGTGACTAGATTGTTTTTTGTTTTTTTGTAAAATGATGCCATGCACCAATTATTTTATATTTATGATTTAGTCTAGTGGTTTAATTTCTGTTTATAAAAAAGGACCAGGGCCAGATTTACCTCTTTTCGTGACATAGGCAAAAAAAAATTTGGGCCCCCCTTCCCTTTATTAATATAATAGGCCTAATATTACCACCCAAGCAAACGAAAATATTTCTTAATCAGTGGAAACGTTACAGTGTTTTCTATTGCAATAAGCGCTTGCGTTCAGTCACTAAAAATTGAATGTAACTCTTAATTTGTTTGAGAACTCAGAAAGACCATTCCATTAATAGGCGCAGCGTACCACTTCGGGAGTTATTTCTCTAATAATTTTCACAGCCAGGAGTCACAACCACACATCAAGACACTGTTCCTAATGCAGTTATTAGAGAGAGAGAGAGAGAGCGAAAGAGAGGGAGAGAGAGAGAGAGAGAGATTAAGCGCGCCTGAATACTTGCGTCTGTGCGTCTCTCAGCAGTGTTCAGCAGCAGCTGTCTACTAATAGCGAATCTTTAAGTTAAACTGCTTCAAGAACCTTCCTACTGAGAAATGTCATGTAGCTTTCAGCTGCGAAACTATTTTATTGATCAATTCGCGGGGCGGCGTTGACGACAAATTTCTGTCAGCGTGTGTGTGCGTATGTGAGAGAGAACTGGAGAAAGTGCGATTTCTGTACATAACAAAGGTGGAAGGCATGGAAATAGTTTGTAATTTTTACCCTATTGTTTGTTATATTTATTTGCTCAATGTCTTCTGAGGTTTTGGTTCTTTTATTGTTGTAGATAGCCCATAGTATAACAAAATATTATATCTCTTCATTGTGTTTGGGCCCCCCCCCGGACGAGCGAGCATAGGCACGTGCCTAGAATGCCTATGCATAAATCCGGCCCTGAAAGGGACAGAGGTTAAAACCATGATTAAATGTATGTGTTTTGGCAATAAAACAATGAAAACTGATAATGAATCCATTGCTGTTCCATGGGGGAAAAGGATACCCTGTCAAACCTAAATAAATAAATAAGTTATTACTACTACTATATAAATAAGTATTCATCAATATTTGGTAGGAATTCTCCTATGCGACACAAATCAAAATATTTGAAACAGTAGTAATCAAAAGTATTTGAAATCATTTGAAAATTGGACAAAAAAGGTAACTGTGTACTTAATGGCTTCAGTGAAGAAAAGAACTACAATACAAAGAAACATTATTTAATTATATTCATACGTATTCATACAAATATATTTTGTAAATGAATTTCTTTTTTCTGTTAAACACAAAGGAATCTGTTGCTGGTAGCCACTGACTTCCATAGGTTATTTGTTTGTTTGTTTTGTTTTTCATTACTATGGAAGTCAATGGCTACCAGGAATTGATTACCCATTCTTCAAAATATATTATTTTGTGCTCAACAGAAGAAAGACACTCATACAGGTTTGGAACAAAATGAGTAAATGATAACAAATCTTCTCGTTTATGGGTTTGCAAAATATTTAAGTAAATAAAAAGTATTTAGGGTAACAGACTTGATTACATCATTCTGACTCAGGGAATTGAGATTGGGATTTTCTCCACAGCATCATTGTTAATGCAGTTTTTCTCCACAAATTCACACTGGTTTTTTTAAATACACTGAAATAAGGTGAACAGATAGCCTCAACAAAAGCATACACCACAGATTAACAACACTGGAACTCAAAACAGGCCTGTCTTTAAAGGTTTTCATTAAGTTATTGTTAAAAGTAAATTTTCCTATTGAGAAAATGAATTTTTGGAGAAAATCTGGCGAAATTTTTTTTAACTTCTGGAATCATATTATTATTATTATTATTATTATTATTATTATTAAAAAAAAAATATATATATAAAATTTTCTTTTAAATTGCTTTTAAATTGTAAACCAAAGAAAGATATGCTATAGGCTTATCCCATAAACTGTTGCTGGAATCATTGTTTTACGTATTGGAGTAAGCAATGACAGAATAGTCTTTTTGGCTAAATTATTCTTGAAATATAAAGACAGCAGTGCATTAAAGCCGAGCATGAAGGTTCCATTTGTAATGCATTTATTTTTCATGTGTGAATTAATGCCCAGCCAACCTGCAACGGAGTCAGCTACATGCACTACGCACCGCTATCTTGAGTGTGAACAGCATTGATTTTGAAACGATCCATGTGCATGTGAGCGTGTGTAAATGCACGCACAACTAAGACACAGTGCCGCCTTCGTCAGACTGCAATGTGCTTAACACATGTACTGTATATGGAGTCAGTAAGAACAGTATGTTTTCGTCGCGCGCCCTGCATTTCTGTACGCCTATACCCAGAAAATTTATTTTGAACTTTGAGCACACAGATCCTCAAGCCCCTCAGTGCCATGGAAACAGCATATCTCCGATAGCAACAGTGACCGTGGTGACATTTGTGATGTAACCTGATGTTCTGTCATTTCTGTAGTGGAGTGTTTTTAATGATTTTTAATGATTTTAATTTTTTTCTCCGTGTTTCTCCACGTCCCTAATTGCAGCTCACTTGGAAGCAAGAATGTGTTGTCATCTTTAAAGATGCATATTAAAATCAGATATCAAAGCATGCTATATCTTCTCATCGCCTCAAATGATCTTTTGTCTGACAGAGGTGTGAACCTGGAGACCTGTAAATTTAGCTGTCTCGCACATATTTTGCGAGACTTTTCAGTCGAGCCGTAGGCAGCATATGCACCGACTGATTGTTATGTCACCATTAGTGCTGAAAGGCACTATTAATAATATTTCGTTAGAGTGTGTGCATGGATTTGTGCAATCTGACATAAGATTGTTGTTATGCTGTTGATGTGTCATTGTACTCATTGTACTCAGTTTCCGACTATCATCCTGTCTTTCTTTGCTTCGCTCACTCAGTCATGCACCCTGCTTTGCAATCAATAACTCATCTTTCAGCGTCGATTTTCCTCTTCCCCACAGGAAAACAAACGTCCTTCTACAGGACAAACAAAGGGGAGAGAAGGGGAAAGAGATGATGACACACCAGAAAGAGAGGACAGGATGCGAGGCTTGATCATTGGAAAATTACAGATAACCCAGTAGATATACTGAAACTGAAACATACTGTCATTTAATGGGAAGGGAAAGTGGGCCAGGGGCTGCAGGGGGAAGATTGAAAGGGTAGTTATGGGATGGATGATTAGCCCTTGTCTCCAAGGTTACCCTTTACAACTGTATCAGCGCAGAGCGGATTGGAAGAGACGAGGAGGGGTTGTTTGGGGGGATGGCATATGGAAGGGATGGAGCTTAAGTCAGCACAGAGATCAAAGACCTGTATTGACCTACGGTACAGCTGCATTAATTTCACAGAACTTGGGCTGCGAAAGATAGACAGGTTTTAAGGCTCACGAAGTGAAAATGATACTCGGCTCAGGATTAAACGGCAGCTGTAATACTGAGTTTATGACTAGGAATCTTCTTAAAGAGATAGTTCACCCAGAAAGCATTTACTTAACCTCAATGTAGTTCCGAACCTGCATGACTTTCTGTCTTGCGAATAAAAAATGGAGAGGTTTAGCATCTGCTCCTTACCATACAATAAAAGTGAATGGTGACCAGGGGCTGTCAAGCTCCAAAAATGACAAAAAGGCACCATAAAAGCACTACAAGGGGCCGTTGACACAGAATGGTTTTCCATTCCACTGCACTACTCTTCCATTGGTTTGTAAACGTGCTAGATGGATGTTTTTGACTGCTGTGCTCACGTATTGTGTTTGTTTGTTTTTGTTAAAGTAAATAGTTCACCCAAAAATGAAAATTCTGTCATTAATTACTCACCTTCATGTCGCTCTAAACCCGTAAGACCTTTGTTCATCTTCAGAACACAAATTAAGATATTTTTTAATGAAATCCGAGAGCTTTCTGACCCTGCATAGACAGCAACGCAGCTACCATGTTCAAGAAACAGAAAGGTAGTAAGGACATCATTAAAATAGTCCATGTGACATCAGTGGTTCCACTGTAATGTTACGAAGCTACGAGAATACTTTTTTGCACAAAGAAAACAAAAATAACGACTTTATTCCACATTTTTGTCTCTACTGCGTTACTTGTGAACGCGCGTTCATGACAGTACCATAACGCGAGCATAGACCCGAGCATGTGGCAGCACCGGCGCTGACCCAGATCCGGCGTGATGATGTTGAACGTTGATGTTGCCTTGTTTACATTCGGGCCCAGTAGCCATAGATATATATACGTATATATACATATCTATGCCAGTAGCGCCATACGTATGTGTTCAACATCATCACGCCGGATCTGGGTCAGCGCCAGTGCTACCACACGCTCGGGTCTATGCTCGCGTTATGGTACTGTCATGAACGCGCGTTCACAAGTGACGCAGTAGAGACGAAAATGTGGAAAAAAAAACATTATTTTTGTTTTCTTTGCGCAAAAAAGTATTCCCGTAGCTTCGTAACATTACAGTTGAACCACTGATGTCACACGGACTACTTTGTCATCTTGGTACTTTTCTGTACCTTGAACGTGGTAGTTCCCTTGTTTTCTATGGGAGGGTCAGAGAGCCCTCGGATTTCATAAAAAACATCTTAATTTGTGTTCCGAAGATGAACGAAGGTCTTACGGGTTTGGAACAACACGAGTAATTAATGACAGAATTTTCATTTTTGGGTGAACTAACCCTTTAATGTTGTGTCCTGTGCCCTGCAATCTTATGAAGTCATACAATCACACAAAACTATAGTAAGACTTAAAAAGACTTTGAATATAGCACATGCATAATTTTGTTACAGTATGTAGAAATAGAGTAGGGCAAATGTTCTGAGTCTTTTGTGGTCTGTGGTACAAATATTGAAATGAGTTGAGTGTGATTTGTTTTGTTTTTTTTGGCTGAACTGTCACTTTAACCTCAAAACTACAGAGAACAGCTGGAACATCTATTAATAATAGATCTCAAAAGATGTAGTTTGTAGCTTTTAGTGTGAGAGCAGTTCTGTTTATTAAGTTCAAGGGTGGAATCAAGGGGCAATACAACACACAAAACCTTCAATAAAAAAAAAGCAAAAACACACACAATGTGACAAGATTGAATTCACTTGGAAAAGGAAAATCAAAGATGACTGGCAAAGAGAGGCAGCATTTTCACAATACCAATGATGGAGCTATCATTTAAAGTTCAGCTATTAAAAATAATCTAGAGCATCTCTAAACTATTACTACATGACTTTTGGTTTTGAATGGAATTGTGTTGGTATAACCAGACCTTGACCGTTTCAGACATAGTTTGGTGGGATATTAACAGTGATGCAGGATTCAGGGATGCAGTGCAGCCTGGGTTATTTGTGCGTGTTAGCAGCAGTGTAAACATTCTGCATGTTCAGATGCTCAAAAGAGGTGTGAAAACAGAGCCCAGCCGAGGCTGTGGTAACACTAGTGTACGTATGTATGTGTGCCTTGAGGTGAGAATGAGGATCGTTAAGCTGCTTACATAATTTATTCAGTGCGAGTGTGGATCGGGCACCCTTGGTGAGGTGTGTGCCACAGCACTATTGTGAAGGGCATGCTTACACACTAGGCTGCCTTCTGCTGATCTCCTCCTCTGAACTCCATACCAAGAACACAAGGAGGAAGTCAGAGCTTTGATTTTAAGATACATACATCAGGTTTGTTTCAAATTGTAGTATGGTGAAACTAAAATGTCCTTTTGAAACCACCTATACAAAATGTACTGATACACAGGTTGATATATACAATGGTACTAAAATACTACCATACTCAAAAAGCATGTTTTTGTTTTTTTTTATGGAAAATGCAAAAGTACTTTAAAGAAACCTTGTCCAAAAATGTGTGGAATTAACATAATACTATATTTGTAAAGAATGCAAAAAGGAGTACTTTGCATTTTGGATATGTATACTGTATATTCGCAAATTTAATGTACAGGTATATATGCAAATTTAATAAAGTTGCATAAATTTATATTATTTAATTAATTAAATAATATAATTATTATATTATTCAATTAAATAAATCAATCATATAATTACCTGTAATTGTTTCTAGCATATTGTTTTTGTATATATAATGTGATGGGAAAAATGAGAAGTCAAGACTCATTATTTTACACAATTTTGTGTGACTGTGTCTTGTTTTAAGGCTGCTTAGTTATTTTTCACTGGAAAATAAAATACTGATTAAGATTTTTAAGTTGACCTTTTTCATCTGTGTAACGCTATCGTTCATAAAGACACACGCTCATAAACATGCACAGATACAAATAATAAATAAAGAAATCTATAAATTGCTTATATAAACTAGAAAATATATAAATTGATTATAGTTTGTTTTTAAATTATGTTTAGTTTTAAACATAAATCCACTATATTCAGAATAGTTATTAAATATTATATATATACACACAATTTTGTGTGACTGTTTTATGGATGTTTAGATAAATTTACTGGAACATAAATTGTGATTAAACTTTTTTTTTTTTTGGTTTTTGGTTGTGTTTGAATTGACCTTTTCCATGTATCCCTTCATAAAGACACACATGCTCATAAACACATGCACATATGCATGCTTTTATTCATGTAATGAGAAAACGCCTCCACTGGGGTGGAATGAAACGTCAGCCGAAACCTTTACACAGAAGAACACAAAGCACAGCACCAATCCGCAACGTTCTGCACGTCCCTTGTTTTTGTATCTAATATGCAAAACACAAATGGACGTGAAGGAACACAATCACAATGTCACCCTCACACACAAACTAACACGCACACCCTTAGGTTAGCCAATAATTGTAACCCTGAGTCAGAAGTATTCAGACGCTGACCCCGTAGCTAACCCCCACCCAGCACAGGAGGCGTGTAGACTGCAGGCTAAACATCAGCCCAGAGAGACACACGTACACACACACACTCGCTCGCTCGCACAGCGCAGGCGGAGGTCAGCCATCGGGGTCAACCTAAACACCCCGCAGCTAGCAAGTCACAGCTCTAGTGTCAAAACAGCGATAACACATTGACATAATGGCTGCTAAACGCACATACATCGATTCAGGACACACCCATAAACTCACACGAATTACTGAGTTAAATGTTTAATGTCAACATGACATCAAAATGAACCCTATTAACTGTCTAAATGATCAGTGTGTGTGTGATACATCAGTGCATGTTGTTCCATTGGAGAAAAAAAGGCTTTATAGTCTTTATAGTCAAAATGAGATGACTTGCTCGGCCTCTTATGTAACGTTTTGGCTAATGTCATCAAGTTTTTACTTCTAAGTCCCTCTCCTCCACTTTATAATCCAATCAAATCCCATTCTACTTTTTTTTCTGTTTCACTGAGAAATACACACATTCACTGAATTAAAATTGGCTGCGAATGTCGTTTCATGTTGACTTTAAAATGTACATCTAAATTCATACAAGCAGACATACACAACACACACTCATGTTCCCACGTCCCCCATTTTGCATTTGTTGTTTGTTTGATCCTGTTTTTGTCATGAAAAACATCCAAAATAACCACCCACAGTTCAATACTCATTTTGTGAAAAACAGAACATTTTTTATTCCATAAATTTATCAGTATGGCACATGAACAGAGATTGAATGGTCTGAAAAAGATTTGGCACAGAACCATTACAGCAGAACGAATCTGCCCTCCTCCACACACACACACACACACACGCACGCACAACACATTTCAGATGTTAATAATACACACATTCCAGAGCGATTTATCCAACAGGTTCAAACAGAGTCAGGAGAAACAATCACATTAACAACTACTTTCAATATTTCAGAGGGACTCAAACAACCCAACGTGGCAGATGGGGGAATGTTTAATTGAACAGAGGGAAGGAAATATCTGAGGCATCAGTTTGCTTCTCTGTTGTGTTTCAGTTTTTTTTCTTCCTCTCAAGAGAGGATTGTGGTTGCAGTGCGCGTGTTTGTGTGTTAGACACCAGACAGTTGTGAATTTCTGGTCCTTCAGGAAGAAAAGGATAAACGAGAAGGCTGATGGGGGAAAGAGTGAGACAGAAAGAAACAAAAAGAGAAGAATCTCGGAAAATAAGGTACGACAGCAGAGGAATTAAGGGATCATTGCTGAATAGAATTATGTCATATATTTACTCACCCTCATGTCGTTCCAAACCCATTAATTAATTCCCAAAAGATTATTTTTTTAAGAATACTCTGGCCATATTTTCAATTTAATGAAAGTGAATGAGGACTCAAGCAAGCTCCAAAATGTGAAAAAGCACCATAGAAGTATCATAACAGTGGTCCATATGATTCAAATGGTAGGTTTCATCTTCTAAAGCTTTATGTGAGAAACAGACTGGAATTTAAAACATTGTTCAACTTTAAACACTGCGTATAAGAAAGGTAACAATGTCTGATTCATAAACAAATGATTCATGTGAGTTAGAACTTTTCACGGAATCATGCGCTCACAAATCCACTCTGAATGATTTGGTTCTTTTTGTTCTAGATGATTCAGACTGATTCAGTTCATTAATGCTTTGGTTGCAGCGCCTAACAGTCCACTGGAGGAACATTATCAGTGAATGCAAACTTAAATTTCAGACTGTTTGGAATACAGTCACATGGACTTTTATGGTGTTTTTGTATCTTTTTTGAAGCTTTACAGCCCATTTTACAGACTCAGTTTAATTATATTGAAAAGTCTTTCTATAATTATTTTTTTTTAAATGTTTTATTCACTCTTTGGGTTCCACAAAAGAAAGCCTTTCTTTCTGGAACGGGTTTGGAACAACATGAGAGTAAGTAAATAATGAAGTGTTGTATGGTTGGTACTCAAGACAAAATCAACAAGGTGAGTAAATGATTTAGGTTTCTGGGTAAATCTTCCCTTTGAAGGGCTGAATGAAGAGCATAAAGTACAGAAAGAAAGAATGTCCCTCTTTTCTCTCTTAAGCCGGTGACTCAGAACGAAAAGGTCTGATGTGTTATCCGCATGTCGGAAGATATAGGTGTAGGGAAGGAGGAAGAGGGTGAGAAAAGGAGAGAGAGGGGTGATGTCAACTGTGCGCCTCTCATTCCTGCAGGTTACTAACAGTGAGGTCATCACAGCCCACAGCAACGCTTGACATACAAGGATAGCAATGTCCCTGCACACACACACACACACACACACTTGCAGCGAGACACACATGACTCAATTTGGCAGACGGACAGACGTCCACAGTCTTACGTATACACACACATGCTGGCTGTCAATGAGCAAACCCACAGAATGTTCACACAGACACCTACAACACACAGTGTATGCACCTTCACACACGTCACACAAACGCACACTTGTATATGCCCACACACTCATTGTTTGGTAGATGTACGAACACCTTTCTTACTTAGTTCACAAAGTCAATGGCGCAGACATGCCTACACACACACACACACACACATTCAAATAAGACGTGATGAAAAGTGACATGTCCGAACGTCCTATGACAGCCAGCCTCATCTCATCTCATTCTATTTTCTCTCCTGATCTTTTTCTTTGCCATAGATTTATCAGCAGAATTAGCACACAAGTTTTAGAGTTTATGTGCAGGTGAAACATGATCCCAGCCTTCATTCTAGCCCTCAATCAGACGTAGTGGTCTAGAGGAATGATTTTTCGACTACAGTGCTAGAGGTCGAAAGTTTGAAACCTTTAATAATCCAATTTAAAATGTATTATTTTTGTTAATAAATTAGCAATGGGGGCATTTGTTTCAGATTTATTTAGAGATGTCACTGTAATGGAGAGTGGCCCACAGATGAAGCAATGCAGTCAAGGCTGTGCTGGTTTAGATGGTCTAGTTCATCCCCTGCTGGTAGATTCCCGCAACTATGAGGGTCCATGACAATTGTGAAAATATACTGTATAAAGGCTCGTTCACACCAAGAACGATAACTATAAAGATAACTATATCTGCGTCCACACCAGCGGACGATATTTTCTGTTCATTCTTAGTGCACGCTCGTCTGCCCTTTTTTCTCGAGGTCATTATAGCAGGATTGATTCTCATTGGTTGTCGATGTTTTTTTATCATTCATCAGCTGGAAAAAAATCGATCTGAAAGTGATTCCAATGATATTGTTTCTCTGTGCCTTTATCGTTACAGCTGTGGTATGGACTCTGCTATTCTTCAATACTGAGAACAATTTTTAAAACTATATCTTTATCGTTATCTTTATAGTTATTTTCCTTGGTATAAACAGGCCTTAAGGCTTGTCAAAGTTAGCATGAGCATTTAAGACATGATTATTTAATGCAATGGCTTTTTCCTAATATTCACACCCACCAAATTTGATGAAACCTAATTTCAATTACATTATTCTAAAAAAAAGCACTAGTTTTTACAGTCATGAAAAAAATCAGCATGGAGTTAATAAATATTTTTTAATATTTGACGTAAGAGTGAATGACGATTTGTAACTTGCATGTGCGAGGCTTCCGGTGTGAGTCACTTATGGTTATTTCAGCTTACAAAAACAGTCCATTATGCTGCTTCATATTGCAAACTGGTATTTGTTAACAGTATCTAGTATCGTAATCATAAATGCTATTTTGTAGCGCAAATAGTTTTACCATTGATACACTTTGTTATTCTTCTAGTTATTTACCTACAGCAGATAATGAATAATGTCTTCACAGGTAATAACTTACTTTTGTGTTGAGATATAAGATGGATAAGTTACAGTTATTTAATTTATCAAACAAACATTTACATTTTGTTGTCTATGTAGTATTCACACTTTTCCCACACTGTATAAATGGTTAAAAATTCATAGCTGCCTTTATATTTTAGGAAAGGAATCGTCATATTTGGGAGTCGATGTCACCTAAAAACTTTATAACCTCTGGGCTACAACATGAACGTTGTCTAATGTGAAGTCTACAGTGGTTGGGGTTTTGGGAAGACCCCACTGGGGAAGGATAGAAAGGAAATTGTTTTACAAAACGAACATAAATCAAAAGCTTGAAAGCTGACAGAAGGGGGGAGAAGTTTAAAGTAAAATCAATGATTTAAACTTTATTTCATATCGCTAAATGTTTACTGTTGTGCTGCTCTGTGCCTTTTATTGTTATTGCACCAAAATCAGTGTGTGAGATTTAATGTGCTGAGATAATGGCACACTTTTGTTTCGCCTCTTCTGCAAATTTTGTTCTGTGTTCTGCCGCGCTACACTGTAACTGGGTCACATTTAGATCATTCGGTTCACTCAGTCTCCGACGGACCCCAAGAACCCAGATCAGATTCTCCTGCGGCTCTAGCATGGGTTCGCTTTATGCCGTCACAGCATGAGCAGGTTCTTCATAAGGTGATCAGGTCACAGCTCATTGCTCTCTCACCGGCCCCTCCACAGGCTGGCTGGAGACTGTCCACTTCAAAGTTTTTCCACTGGACTGCCTCTCAAACATACAGTATCCCATTCAAAAACAAACATCACACAGGGAATTGAGCCAATAAGATGCCCAAAACCCACAACAGTAACCGTGTTTGAGGCTGAAGAGCAAAAGGCACGGTCTAAACTCAACCTCAGAGAGGAGCCAAGATGCTGCTTCAGCCGTTTTAACAGGGCCGACTCATTCAGGATGCTGTCACACATTTACACAACCCTACACTGCAGAAAATCATTCTCATAACCAGTATTTTTGTCTTGATTTCCAGTAAAAATATTCAAACATCCTTACAACAAGAGGATTTGGCTATACTTTAGCAGCAAAAGTGAGTAAGCTATTAAGACTTTTAAGAGAATATATCTTACATTAAAGGGATACTCCACTCCAAAATGAAAATTTTGTCATTAATCACTTACCCCCATGTCGTTCCAAACCCGTAAAAGCTTCGTTCGTCTTCGGAAAACAATTTAAGATATTTTGGATGAAAACCGGGAGGTTTGTGACTGTCCGATTGACTGCCAAGTAAATTACACAG